>NW_026869139.1:169775-320326 GCF_020745735.1 Hemiscyllium ocellatum | reverse complement strand
CGAATGGCCAACTGCCTCTCCTATCTCACATGTTGTTCTCCCAATTTATCCTTGACGCTGTTACAGAAAGAAAGATCGACTGCATTCAGCCGTCAGCGTTTTTTATTATGAGACAGGAGGAGACCATTCTGTCCCTCAAAGGAGGAAAACGCAGAAATAGAATGCAGTCTTTCAGCCTATTCACTAAATTATACCATTTGGAGGAGGCCTACAAACTTTCTGGGCAACTACACTTGAACAGGGGGCCCTGGTTCGTCAATCTGAAGTACAGTGTAGAGATAATTTGTCTTTTTCAGAATGGACAGCTGTAACTAGTGGAAGTCCTCAGGGATCAGTGTGAGTTTATCAACATCTTACAATTTGGATTACTGATTTGGATGAAGGGGCTGAATGGATGGGAGTTCAATTTCCTTATACACCAGGATAGTTTTACAAAAAGCTGTCAAGTGAGACAGAGCTTCTGCAATGGGATAGAGACAGGTGAGAGTAGAGCGTTTACAATGGGATACAGGGAGGGGAAGGGCAGAGCGTCTGCAATGGGATTCAGACAGGAGGAGGCAGAGCGTCTGGTATTGGATACAGACAGGTGAGAGCAGAGCATCTGCAGGAGGATACAGACAGGGAGAAGGCAGGGTGGCTGCAATGGGATATAGATAGGTGGAGGGCAGAGTGTCTGCAATGGGATACAGACAGTGGGAAGGGCAGAGCATCCGCTATGGGATACAGAGAGGGGGAGGGCAGAGCGTCTGCAGTGGGATACAGAGGGGAAGGCAGAGCGTCTGCGGTGGGATACAGACAGGGGGAGGGCAGAACATCTGCAATGGGATACAGACAGGAGAGGCAGAGGTCTGAAGTGGCATAACAACGGCGGAGGGCAGAGCATCTGCCATGGGATACAGAGAGGGGGAGGGCAGAGCGTCTGCAATGGAATGCAGACAGCGGGAGGCAGAGCGTCTGCAGTGGGATACAGACAGGGGAATGTCAGAGTTTCTTCAATGGGATACAGACGGGGGAGGGCAGGGCGTCTGCAGTGGGATGCAGATGGGGAGCATAGGGTGTCTGCAATGGGATACAGGCAGAGGGAGGGCATGGTTTCTGTAATGGGATGCAGACAGATGGAGGCAGTAAGTAAACCTTCGCCAAAAACAGTGCAATGTGGGTGACGGAAACTTTGTGTTCTGAGGTAGGATAAGAAAACATTTAATTATTTAAATGAAGAGAGATTGCAGAACTTGGTCGTACAGCATGATTTGCTTGTCCTGGTACACGAATCACATCAAGTTAGTCTGGAGATGCAACAAGTGATTTGGAGGGTAAGCAGAATGTTGCTGCTTTCATTGCAAAGGGTATTGGGTTTGATCAGAGGAATGATTTTTCTGCATCTGTGCAGGTCAGTGCTGATAACACATCTGATGTTTCATGTGTACTTACAATTCCCTAAACTGGAAAAAAAACACAATGGCTCTCGAAACTTTCCAAGATGTTCCTTTTTTTCTTGTTCTTGGGACGAAGGCATCATGCATTGAAGGATTAACAATTTAGGCCTGAGAATGGGAGATGCTCTTATTGAGCATAGAAGATCACGAGAAGAGTGTAGCTAGTCAATACCTGATGGATATTTCCTCTTGTGTTGGAGAATGTAACTGGGGAAGTAGTGTATGATTAAGACTGATTCTGAGGAACCGTCACCAGATCAGAAACGTTAACTCCGACTTTTGGTCTCAGATGCTGTCAGACCTCCAGAGCTTTTCCAGAAATATCTGTATTTGTTTAAGTTTAGGATGCATTCATTTTAACACAGATATTGTGAAAGCATTAAATGTTTCATTTTTTTAAATTACACAGGCGCAAATAAACATATCTTCAAATCAACTGGGATCATTTCAAACAAAGGAAATGGGAAGGTGCAGCTACATGAAGCAGGGAATGTGACAGAATACAGTTTAGGCAATATTCAAGGAGATCTCATATGGTCCAGGTTGGGGTTGGATAACATTGTTATGTGATTCACTTCAGAGAGAGGAACAAATGTAACCTTTCTGAGGAGGAATGACATATTACTCCCTCTCTCTTTCCTTATTATTCCTCCCAGCAATGTGTGCGACCTAAGAAAAGAAATCCATCAGTCATCTTTACCAGACATGGAGGATGTGGGAGGTAAAGGTCGTCACTCGAGTCCCTGCTGACTTTGCCTGCGCGAAGTGTACCTAACTCTAGTTCTTCACAGACCACGTTCGGGAACTGGAGCTGGAGCTGGATGAACTTCAGATCATTTGGGAAGATGAGGGGATGAGAGAGAGGAGTTCTAGGAAGGTAGTCACACCTCAGTTACAGGATAAAGATGGTTAGGTAACCGTCAGGAAACGGAAATGGAATAGGCAGAGAGAGCATGAATATCCTGTGGCCGTTTCCCTCAATAACAAGTATACCGTTTTGGATGCTGTTGGGGAATGGGACCAACAAGGGGAAAGCAATAGCGGCCAGCTCTCTGACACTGAGCATGGCACTGTGACTCAGAAGGGAATGGGGGAGACTAGGAGAGCGACAGCAATAGGAGATTCAGTAGTGAGAGGTCGTGAGCGAGATGGTATGTTGCCTCCTGAGTGCCAGGGTCAGGGATGACTCAGATTCTTCGGGGGAGGGGGAGGGGGCGGAGAACAATCAGAAGTCTTGGTCCGCATCGGCACCAATAAGACAGGTATGGAAAGGGAGGAGGACCTGAAAAGTGAATATAGGGAGTTAGCTTGGAAGCTAAAAGGCAGGACAAGCAGAGTAGTAATCCCAGGATTGTTACCGCTGCCACCTCCTTCTGAGACAGGAACAGAGAGAGCGAGTGCAGCTGAACACGTGGCTACAGGCTGGTGTTGGAGGGAGGTTTTCAGATATGTGTGTCATTGGGATACCTTCTGGGGAAAGTGGGATCTGTACAAGAAGGACGGGTTGCACCTGAACTGGGTGGACAACAATATCCTGGGCGGGAGGTTTGCTCGAGATCTTTGGGAGGGCATAAAATAGGTTGGCAGGTGTGTGGGAACCTGAGGTACGGATCACATGATGCAGTCGATAGCGCCCAGTTGATACGGAGTGCAAAGTGTCTGTGAGCAAGTATGGGCACTTGATGGGGCAAAGGTGCAGTCAGTGTTGTGGGTTGGAATGTCTCTATTTTAATGAGGACAGCATGAAACAGACTGATATGCTAGAACCTGTTGATGTTAAGAAAGAGGATGTGCTGAAAATTTTGAAAAACGTAAAGATAGATAAATCCAGATGGGATATATCCAATGTTACTATACGAAGCGAGGGAAGAGTTTGCTGTGTCTTTGGTGATGATCTTTGTGCCCTCACTATCAACTGGAGTCGTACCAGAAGATTGCAGGGTGGCAAAAGTTATTCCATTGTTCAAGAAAGGGTTAACATTGGGAATTAGATACCAGTTAGTCTTAGGTCGGTGATGGGCAAATTATTGGAGAGGATTCTGCGAGGCAGGATTTATGACTATTTGGAAATCAATAATTGAATGAGAGATATTCAGCATGGCTTTGTGAGGGGCAGGTCATGTCTCATGTACCTCACTGAATTCTTTGAGGATGTGACAAAACAGGTTTTTGATGGTAGAGCAGGGGATATTAGCAAAGCGTTTGATAAGGTTTGATTAGAGTAGATTCCCTACAGTGTGTAAACAGGCCCTTCGGCCCAACAAGTCCACACCGACACTCCAAAGAGTAACCTACCCAGACACATTTCCCTCTGACTAATGCACTTAACATTTTGGGCAATTTAACATGACCAATTCACCTGGTCTGCACATCTTTGGACTGTAGGAGGAAACCCGCACAGACACGGAGAGAATAGGCAAACACGATACAGACAGTCGCCCGAGACAGGAACCGAACCCGAGTTGCTAGTGGTGTGAGGCAACAGTGCTAACCACTGAGACACCGGGCTACACTTAGCAGGCTCATGGTAGGCTCATTCAGAAAGTAAGGAGGAATGGGATACAGGGAAAACTGTCTGTATGGATACATGATTTGCTGGCCCATAGAAGACAGAAGGTGGTGATAGTTGGAATATATTCAGCCTGGAATTGATGACCAGTAGTTTTCAGCAGGGATCAGTTCAGGGAACTCTGCTGTTTGTGACTTTTATAAGTGACGGAGTGAGGAAGTTGAATGGTGCATTAGTAAGTTTGCCGATGACAGGAAGGTTCGTGGAGTTGTGCATAATATGGAGGGCTGTTGTAGGTTGCAAAGGGACATTGACAGGATGCAGAGCTGTGCTGACTAGTGGCAAAAGGAGTCCAACCGTGGAAGTGTCAAGTTATTCACTTTAAGAGTTCGAATTTGTATGCAGAATACAGGATTAAAGGATTCTGGGCAGTGTGGAGGAACAGAGGGATCTTGGGGTCCACGTCCATAGATCGTTCGAAGTTGCCACACAGGTTGATAGGGTTGTTAAGAAGGCGAATGGTGTGTTGGCTTTCATTTGCAGAGTGTTGAGTTTAAGAGCCGCGAGGTTATGCTGCAGCACTATAGAGTCCTGGTTTGACCACACGGAGTATTCACTTCTGGTTGCCTCATCATAGGAAGGATATTCAAAGTTTTCTGAGAAGTTTTGTAGCTCGGGTACTCGTTGTTGTGGTTCTGTTCGCCGAGCTGGGAATTTGTGTTGCAGACGTTTCGTCCCCTGTCTAGGTGACATCCTCAGTGCGTGGGAGCCTCCTGTGAAGCGCGTCTATGATCTTTCCTCCGGCATTTGTAGTGGTTTGAAACTGCCGCTTCAGTTCCAGCTGTCCGCTGCAGTGGTCGGTATATTGGGATCAGGTCGATGTGCTTATTGATTGAATCTGTGGATGAGTGCCATGCCTCTAGGAATTCCTTGGCTGTTCTCTGTTTGGCTTGTCGTAAAATAGTAGTGTTGTCCCAGTCGAACTCATGTTGCTTGTCATTTGCGTGTGTGGCTACTAAGGATAGCTGGTCGTGTCGTTTCGTGACTAGTTGGTGTTCATGGATGCGGATCGTTAGCTGTCTTCCTGTTTGTCCTATGTAGTTTTTTGTGCAGCCCTTGCATGGGATTTTGTACACTACATTGGTTTTGCTCATGCTGGGTATCCGGTCTTCGTTCTGGTGAGTTGTTGTCTGAGAGTGGCTGTTGGATGAGATAGTTCCTCATGGGGGCAATCCACAACAAGAGATCAGAGCTTTAGGATAAGGCAGAGCAGACCAAAAACAGGGGTAAGGAAAACTTACTTCTCTCAAAGGGTTGTTCACTGCTCATGATAAGGCACTTAATTCACTGTCCCAGAGTGCAGTAGGGGCTGGGACATTGAGTAAATGAACGGATATGGAGAGCGTGCAGGAAAGTGGAACTGAGGCGGTAATGATATCAGACATGATTTTAATCAATGGCAGAGCAGGCTCAGGGGCTGAATTGTCGACTGATGCACCTCGTTCTTATTCAGCCTTTCGAATGTGTTGTACAGGAATCGGGGAGGACTGGTTATCATACAGGAAGCAGGCACTCTGGGTAAATCAGTCTTAATTACTTTGTCAGAACGTAACCAGGAAGGTCACCCAGTGACTCGTACTAGGTCCTCAGCTATTTACAAACAATATCAACGATTTGTAGTAGTAGAACAAATGTTCTGTCACTAAGTTTGGCGATGTCACTAAGATAAGCAGGACATTAATTTATGAATGGAGGGTCTGCAAATGTACATTGACAGGTAAGTTCAGTGGATAATGGTGAGGCAGGACGAATTAACGTAACATATAACCTGTATGTTTTTTCAAGAAGAATGGTAGACAGTATACTACCAAAATAGAGAGGCATTACAGGACTTAATGATACCATGTGTACTGGACGGTTCGCTCTGACCCGTTCAGACATGGGAAGTGCTGCTCCATCTCCCTGATGGTCTATTCCTTGATGTTCCCAGGGCCCATTGCTCTCATTCATCATATATATCCTCTGCTGCAGAATTATGATATTGATGTCGACATGCTGGGCGATGATGGATATGTCACCCCGTCCTGCATGGAAAGCTCCGTATCATAGAAGATGAATGAAACAGCGACCCTTATAGCCTCTGACAGCACCGTCCTCCCCCTGGTGTGAAGCTGCAGATCATTTTGAAGGAGGTGATACCGCTCTGTGACCAGCTCCTTGTTCTGTCAGGGTTCACTCACACTTTGCTCCTGGGTTACGTGTAGCTTGGGAAGGTGTTCCTGGAAAACCCGGGGTTGATACAGGTGACCCCTTTCTCCAGACACACTCACTGTGGGTTTCTGAGCTTCCCCTCTCTGCAGCCTCTGCTCCATTTGGTATTTATGTAGCAGACCCAGATGCTGTAACTACAGACCCCATGTTCCATCCAGAGTTGGGTCACAAAAATCCTCAAGTCTCCCTGAATGTCTGAGGCAGCTCACATCACAACCTCTAGCAAACCATCCCCAGCCCCTCCACTAACTTTTCAATAACAGGTGTCATTCGCAAGCCCCTCAGCTACACGTTTCTTGGGACCAGACAAGACCAGACCACTCAGAATATTTTAAGAAGGCAACCTAGACCCTAACATTTCCTTGTTTTAACCTTAGATGTGAAGTGCGTATTCCAGATGTGTTGTGACTGGTCAACCCTTTCAAAGTTAAGCAAAATGTAATCCATTAAAATGCTCTAGTTAAAACACAATCAAAGAGAAGAAAAACTTGGGATAGCTTCTTTACTGAAACACTTATGCAAACAATAGATACACTACATTCTACTAAGTAACTGTGCTAATACAGGAACATCCCTTTAACATACCCTTTGGCAAAAAGGTAAATTCAAACACAGAATCATACGTGCAGTTCTGCAATCCAGGAGGAAGCAACTTCAAGAGAGTTTTCAGGGAGAATAGGAGCAAGGGATAATGTATTGAAACTACCAATCCTTCTGGGACCCCAAACAGGTTCTGAAAGCTGCAGCGAAAATGAAAACGTAAAAACCCGTCTTAGAGAGCTAGCCGTTGCCCTTCAATTGTTACCAATGTTTTAATAAAATCTAATGTAACCTCGGTTACTTACTTCAGCCATTTTCAGTCGGCAGTTCGGCACCTCTGCCTTTACAACCTCTCTTCAAAAAAAAGGGAAAATAACACTTTCAAAATGACAGTATCGTCACACCTCCCCCTTTGACAAAATGAACCAGCAACACACAATGGCAGCTTCATTTTAACCCCATTATTTTATTCTATTAGTAGACTACAATGTATATATATATGACATTGACACTAAGCATGCAAGCATTCACAACTCTATTCTATATCAGTCAGTTTATTCCTGCCACAGAACGTCTTTGTCTTTCTTCATTCAAGTCTCGACAACTTGTCAGCAAGTATGGATTTTCGTCATGTCACCTGTATAACTTGGAAATTGAATAGCAGCAATAATAACCTCTATCTGCACAGACTGGAAGTATTTTCCAGAAATTTCTCCAAAAACGTTTTGGAGTTATGATCAGTATATCGATTTGTCTCAGACACGGTATTGGCAATTTAAATGCTGAAATGTTGCAACATCAACACCAAGCTCAAGGCCTCCTTCCCAATTGTGAAATATTTCTGTTGATGGTTTCACCGGACACTCCAACCACACGTTACATACTGAAGCAAATCTCATCTCTTCAATAGTCCTTCTGAATGACATGTCTTCTCATCTCTCAGCATCAAAGATTTACATGCCTCTGTACCTTTTAATGGTTTAACCTCTTTACCTGCTAGGCCTGGTCCATGCCAGTAAATCTTACTCTCACAGGTATAGGTTTTAAGAAGATCTTGCACATTTTTTCTATCCCTCACAGAAACCAAACTTTGATATATGGGCCAACTGATAACCATCAGCCATTTCCACTTATAATCTAGCCATTGTACCTCTCTGCTCTTCCACACGAGTTCTCCCGACTGCAGGAAGTTAATTTTTGAACTCTTCCAAAGTAAGAATCTCTTAAGAGTGTCATAGGTTGCTCTGATTTTACTACTCTCATTCACCTTTCAAAATTACTGTGTTTGATTCTTTCAAACGCAATGTACATTTAACCAGGGACCCTTTTTCAGATACCTAAAACGCTGTCAGTAGGCTTCTGGCACAAGCTCATATGAACTTCAGATGGATTTCTTTACCACCTCACATTGGCCAGATACCTCCTCCGTTAGGAATGCACATACCTCACTACGTATATCTACCAGCTTTGTTTGGATCAACTAATTCCACATAGTCACTGGCCACCGCAGTCTCATTAAATGTAGACAATGCCTGGATGTAATTAAACAGATCTCCATTAGACCTTAAGCTACCATAGGGTTATTCATCCTCACTATCCTCCTCATTCAGCCTAACATCTACCTTCATCTCCGCCCTTTTAACTCGACTTTCCTCTCTAATTGCTAACTTTTGACGTTGAAACTGTCTCTTTCTGCTCTTCTTCTTTCTTATTCTATCTTTCTTCTTTCTCTCCTTTTCTTTTAATTCTACTTTTAATCACATTTCAAACTGTTTCAATTCCTTTTAGTATTCAAGCTGCCTCATCTGCAATTGAATTCTAGCCATTTCCAAAGACTCTGATAGTGTTTCCACCAAAATTAAAATGCCAACCTACAGCTGTAATTATCTCTCCTTTTCTCACAAACCTGACTCCAGCTTGTCTGCCAATTCTTACAGCTTTGCCTTGCTCACATTTTGTAAAATCTCCAACTTCACTTCTTCCATACCCAGAGAACTCTTAGAGACAGAAAGAACCATTAGCAACCAAGCATTATTCAAACAACCCGAATTCAACACCTGGAACAAAAGACACTAACAACTACAAAACACTGCCTTTGAACCCAACAATCTCTCTGCACACATTCTGCCCCTCCCCACGTGGGTTCCATCTCAGTTTTCCTCCCAAAGGCCGAAGATTAGATTACTTAGAGTGTGGAAACAGGCCCTTCGGCCCAACAAGTCCACACCGACCCTCCGAAGAGCAACCCACCCATACCCCTACACGCAATTAGTGATTCTAATCCTGAATCTCATTTGAAATTGTCGGTTTCGAACCGGGAAAGAGTCCACAGTTTGCTATGGACCAGACCAAACTGCCTTAAAATACTTTAAGATGGTAGCCTGGACGCCAACCTTGTCTTATAGCAAATGTAGATGGGAAATGGATGTTCCAGATGTGATGCGGCTGGTCAAACCACTCAAATTTAAGCAAAACACAATTTATTTAAACACTCAAATAAAAATATATACAAAAAGAAGAGAAGTTTAGAATAACTTAACTACTGGAAATCTTAACAGAATAATAGATACAGTACCTCCCACTAATGAACTGTTCCAATGTACGAATATGCCATAAACTCGTCCCTTGGCAAAAAGATGCATCATAGGTCATTCAGTCTAGAATGCAATTCTCCAATCCAGGAGGAAACAGCATCAAGACAGATTTTGGAGAGAATAGCAGCTCGGAATTATTTATTGAAGCATCCAACCCTGCTCCCACCCCAGGCACCTGGTCATTGTTACAGCTCAGAAAAACTGGAAAACCTGGTCTATGCAAGCTGGCCATTGTTATCACTATTTACTAAAAAAAAAACTGAAAGCCTCCTAAGTTATTTACTTCAGCGGTTTCCAGTATGTAGTTCAGCATTTAAGATCTATCTTTCAAGGAAAGGAGCAAATAATCTGCTTTAAAGTCACAGCATTGTCAGAGATGTTAGATGCCTGGTCCTTTACAGTAATACTCAATGTGCTGCCTCGTGTTACTGACCACACGATCAACTCAAAGGTTCACATCTGAAATTGAGTCGAGCTTAAAAATGTGTTGCTGGAAAAGGGAAGCAGGTCAGGCAGCATCAAAGGAGCAGGAGAATCGACGTTTCGGGCAAAAGCCCTTCGTCAGGAATTGGGTCGGTCGACATAGAGACCCATGAGTAACACTGCCAGAAGCAAGGAGGGAGGCAGTATTTGAACAAGTTCCCTGATGCAGTTAGTAATGTTTTACAGAGTGAATATCTGGATAGAGAGTCTCAACATGAACAATAATAGTGGCAAGAAGTGAATATTACATGAAAGAACAGTAACACAGTCATACCTGGTTTATAGAAAAAACATATCTGGACGATGAGACTTACCAGGGACACCGACGATAGACAGGAGAGGATAATAAATATATTGAATAATGAGAAGAGCATGATAGATCCGCGATGATAATGAGAACCAATCATAATATGTAGAAAAAAACCACACATCATCGGATAACCCCCTGTCCATTATTGAAACATTCCAGTCTAATGTTCCCAGATTCTGATCCATTGTTGGAGCATTCCAGTCTAATGTTCCCAAATTCTGATCCATTGTTGGTACATACCAGTCTAATGTTCTCAGATTATGATCTCTCCTCCCCTTCTCCATCTGATGCTGCTGATCCCTGCCAGTGCTGATGGTGATGCTCCCGCTGTTACTACAGGATTACACACTGAACAGAGCTCATGTATCATTAAAAGATGGGAACTCTCCACTGGGAGAATTAGAATCCATGGAGACTGACATTAATCGCAGTCACAGAAAAAAACAGGTTTAGTTAACCCCTTCCTTACATAACATTTCTTATTCATAATAAAAGGGAATATTTACTGAGTCTCGATGGAATGGATAGGATTACTGACGGACGGACTATAAATCTTTCAATTTTTTTTAAAAACTGGAACCAGGCTAGCCACCATGAACCCTGACGAGATATGTGTTCAGCATGAAGCACTGTGCAGACCAGGCTAGAGCACCGCTGAACACCACCCTGCAATCAGTCCAGAGTGGAACACTGAGCAGACCTCAGCAGTGCATTGATCTATAAACCCAGATGAGACATGTGTTCAGCAGGGAGCACTATGCAAACCGGACTAGTGTACTGAGCAATACAACCCTCAATCTACCCGGAGTGGAAAGGTATGCTGACCACAGCAGTGCATTGATCTATAAACCCAGATGAGACATGTGTTCAGCAGGGAGCACTATGCAAACCGGACTAGTGTACTGAGCAATACAACCCTCAATCTACCCGGAGTGGAAAGGTATGCTGACCACAGCAGTGCATTGATCTATAAACCCAGGTGAGATACGTGACCAGGGCGTGGAACTGTGTCCACTATCACAGTACATTTCTCGTAACACTTTGTTGGATCAGTGGGGAAACTTGCAGTCCGTGCTGGAAGTGAAATGATGTGCAGCGCCCATCCATTTACAGCTCCATATCTCCATTTTGCCATGACACAGGGGTGCTGTGGGTTTGAAAATCACTTCGAGAGAGAGATGGTGGGGGAATCACTTCAAGTATCAACAAATGGGAGGGATTTGGGGTATAGACAGCGAGAGGGAGATTGAGAGACAATGTCAAGGAAGGATGTGTTCCAAGGTTCCAGAATGCTGAAATGAAGAAATTTTGACGGTATTCTGCAACATGAGCCAGTGTTTCCAGGAATGCTATTGAACAGGATATTGGTGTGAGGTCAGATGATGGAGAGTATTGAATGAACATTTGCTCTGCAGTTTTGTAACTGGAAGTAGGGTCAGCACAAACTTCGACTCAATCGATTGAATCCAACAATAATTTATTTCAGTAACATTTTCACTGAGTATGACAGAGGGATTGTCCGCACGCGGCTGAGCTAGTTTCCTGATGCCACCTTATCGAACTCATCTCATTAACTATCCACCCCACCCCATGGTATCCCTCTCATTCAATGTCAGCCCTATTCTCTCACCCACCATGGCTGGAGGTACTCACCATCAAGGAGAAAGTGAGGACTGCAGATGCTGGAGATCAGAGCTGAAAATATGTTTCTGGAAAAGCGCAGCAGGTCAGGCAGCATCCAAAGAGCAGGGGAATCGGCGTTTCGGGCATACGTACTCACCATCACCCGCATGACCCCAGATATTCCGTGATCTCTGGCACTGGTGCTATCTTTAAAAGGCCAATGGGCACATGTTTGTGCTGGCTCAGTTTGGAGCTTCCCTTGCACTGTTTACCCCGAGCATGGCAGATAAGGGGAAATTACACCACGATTTGTCAACAGAGACACGGAAGTCCTGGTAAATGGGCTATTACAGAGGGTGCCATTCTCTTCCCAGTGGAGTCCACACCACTAGACCCACCGTGCATGGTCTGAGCTCACCACCCAGCTCAGTGCAGTATCTGAAGAAACGACCAGCAATACAGGACAAGCATCAATAACCTTCCCTGCTCTGTCAGGATAAGGGTCACTGTATTCTCTCTGCTCCCTCACACTCACAGTATATCTGTCATAGCAACTTCCCCCGAACAAAGCTCATGCTCCACCACTCTCAGTGCAGCATGCAGCACCTTTCCTCTCTCTCTCTATCTCTTTCTCTCTCTCCACCCCGCAACTCCACCTCACCCCCTCCACTAATGACACTGCATGGATAAAACATTGTATACTGAATCCCTCCGGACACCTCACCACGTCATCCCTCCCCACCTGCCCAGGCACTAACAGCAGTGCCACCCAATCCCACCCTTACTCCAACCCTCCCTTTCTCCCATTCCAGGAGATACAGCCTGGAATAGGACAGAAATGACCAAGCCTGGCAGTGGTGTCCCCGATATCCATCCCCGCACATCCCGCTCCCCTCCCCGCCACGTGAGGAGAATCCTTGTACAAGCCGGAGAGGACTTGGGCGCCTCGCATGGAGATTTTGAAACTTCCACGTCCCACCTACTGAGTAAGGAGCAATGCTCAGTGAAGGTCAATTTTCACTTTAAATCCACTGACAGTGCTGTTTTCCCCGGCACAACTTAGAAGCCCTGGCCCTAATGCCATTTCCCTCTTGTGTCGAGCTGGTACAAATGGAATCCCCTCCGTCTCGGTGGGCAGAAGGGTGGGCTCACAACACATCGTCTCCACCACCTCCCAAAAGAGCACTGGAGGCTGAATTTGATAAAAACTTTACGGAACAGAGCAAATGGGAATGTGGGATAGGTTTGAGGGGCTGAATGTTCTATGTATTACCTATTGGCTGTGCCTTGATTTTTTTTAATAAAAAGAGAAGCTGACTGTGACGTTCTTACATTTTTAAATTTAGATGTTCTACCATTTAAGATTGAGATAAGGATGTTCCAATCTCCTTAGGGTTGTGCTGTCTGTGGTATTCTCAACGCGAGGGAACACTGAAGACTGGGCCATAGTGTCATAGTCATAGAGATGTACAGCACGGAAACAGACCCTTCGGTCCAACTCATCCATGCCGACCAGATATCCCAACCCAATCTAGACCCACCTGCCATCATCTGGCGCATTTCCCTCCAAACCCCTGCTATTCATATAGCCATTCAGATGCGTTTTAAATGTTACAATTGTAGCAGATTCCATTACGTCCTCTGGAGCTCATTCTACACACGTACCTCCCTCTGCATGAAAAAAGAATGCTGTTTAGTTCTCTTTTACATCTTTCTCCTTTCACCTTATACCTCTGCCCTCTTGAACTGAACTCCCCCACCTAGGAAAAAGACATTATCTATTTATCCTATCCCATCCATGCCCCTCATGATTTTGTAAACGCCCATCAGAGCTCAGCCTTTGATGCTCCATGGGAAACAGCCCTAGCATATTTCACCTCTCACTATAGCTATAATCTTCCACCACTGGCAACATCCTTGTAAACCCTTTCAAGTTTCACAACATGCTCCTGATAGGAAGCAGACAGGACTGCACGCAATATTCCAACAGTGGCCTAACCAACGTCCTGTACAGCTGCAACATGACCTCCCAACTCCTGTATTCAGTACTCTGACCAATAAGGGAAAGCATACCAAACACCTTCTTCACTATCCTATCTACCTGCTACTCCACTTTCAAGGAGATATCAACCTGTGCTCCAATGTCTCTTTGTTCAGCAACACTCCCGAGTGTATAAGTCCTGCCAAGATTTTCTTTCCCCAAATGCAGCACCTCGCATTTATCTAAATAAAGCTTCATCTGCCACTTCTCAGATCATTGGCCCAACTCATCAAGATCTCATTGTTATCTGAGATAACCTTCTTAGTTGTGCATTACATCTCCAATTTGGATGTTAACTGCAAACTTAATAACTATACTTCGTATGCTCACATCCAAATCAGTTATGTAAATGACGAAAAGTAGTGGGTGGGGGGGGGGAGTCATTGAAGATATTCAAGGCTCACCTTGACCTTTGTTGGAAAGGAGAGTCAGTGTTTCTTGGGAAAGGACAGGAAAGGGGTTTTCAGCCGCAAATAGAGCATCCATGATCTCTGTAAACTGAGGAGCTGTCAGCAGCTCCAATCCAATGTTGTTCTGTCACTGCACCCATTGAGGCTGTTACAGAGGGAGAGGAAGAACACATTCAGCCAGTCAGTATCACTGCAATGAGGTAGGAGGAACCCCATTCAGCCCTTCTAAGGAGATACACGGGAATAGAATGAAGGATTCATTCACAGTGCAATAGAGATATACATCAGGGAAACAGACCCTTTGGTCCAACTCATCCGTGCCAACCATGTCTTCATTTGCATAATTTCGCTCATATCCCTCTGAATCATTCCTTTCCATAAACCCATCTGGATGAATTTTAAATGCTGTAATTATATCAGCCCCCAACACTTCCTCTGGCAGCTCTTTCCACACACACACCAAACACTGTGTGAACAAGTTGTCCCTTAGATTCCTTACTGATCTTGCCCCTCTCACCTTAAACCTATGCCCTGTAGTTCTGGACTCACTTATGCAAGGGAAAAGACCTTGCCTATTTGCCCTATCAATGCTCCTCATGGTTTTATAAACCTCTATTAGGTCACCTCTCAAAGTGAACAGTTTATTTTAATGTGTAGTGACTGCGGCAATTATTCAACACAGCAGCAACAACCAACATGAAATTAATGATGAAGATTATTGGTTGTGTTGTTAACGGGACACATGTTAATCAGGCTATAGGAAATCTCTCCCCCCCACCCCCCCCACCCCCCTCAGTGTCTAAAGCTCAAAATTGAGCACATTACTGATATTCTAGAATTATTCTATTGCTGCATCAGAAAGACAGCATGTTTGACCGGATAGCGATCCCCGCAAATGTCAGTCCATATTCTGTGTTCATCTTTTAAACTCTCAGGGTTCAGTAACATTTACAGTACGAACACCCTGATTTTCTGACAACAAATGGCCGGAAGGAAGACCATTGAGATCAGAAACAACTCGACAACCAGCTACACAACATAGCAGGAGGCCATGCAACATTTCTAGGCTGCTACACAGTAACAGGGAATCCTGGTCAGTTACCAGGAAATACAGAATAGAGATAATTACTAATTTTCAGGTTGGAAAGCTGTCATTATTGAAATTCCTCAGGGATCAGTGTGAGTTTATCAACGGTTTACAATCTAGAATAATGATTTGAATGACAGGGCTCAATGGATTGGAGCACAATTTGCCCTCACACCAGGATAGTCATTTAATAAGATGTCAAGTGGAGATGCAGTGTCTGCAATGGGATACAGACAGGAGAGGATCGCGAGCAAACCCTCAGCAAAAAAAAAAATGTACAATGTGGGTGATGGGAAGTTTGTGTTATGGACGAAGCATGAAGCAACAGGAAATTGTATAAATGGAGGCAGAATGCAGAACTCGGTGGTACAAAGGGATTCCAGTCGAGGATTCAATGGAATCGCCCCACTACCTGAAGTAAAGGGAAGTCAGCTAAATCCACCTGTTCCAGGAAGAAATCCCATTGCCAGCAGCTTGTAAGAGCAGAATAGCGATATAAGCTGAATGATATTTGTAACAATCACTCATGTTTCGTTTCGTCATGAGTTCAATTAATATTTGGGCACAGTTCTTTCAAGTTAACGTTCTGCAGAGATTACATTTTTCACCAAACCTGTCATCAAACCTGTGCATGTGTCAGTGTTTTTAGAGAGGGAAACATCGACGCACAGATTTGCAATATTCAAACCGTTTGTCATTCATCTTTCCATCGTAGTATGAGTAATTTTGTTTCGGTCATAAATTTGTTAATTTTAGCAGATTAAAGAATCCTGCCTGACTTGTTACTAACCCTCACACTCTCTGAGAACTATATTGTTGGCATCTCACTAACCCTGTAACATTAACATTTGCAGTGAGCAGCGGAAGTGTGGGTTGAGGAAGGAGAATAATGTGGTGGCCATGCTGTTGGAGAGCATTGAGAGGATCAGGATTTACATGTATTTGCAAATGTAACAGCTGATGAAGGATAGTCGACATGGCTTTGTACATGGGAAATCATTTCTAACAAAGGTAATTCCATTTTGTGAAGGGGTGACAATGAAGATTGGTGATGGCAGTGTGGTAGACGCTGTCCATATAGACTTCAGCAAGGCATTCGACAGGAGTCCGCATGGCAGACACGTTAGTAAGGTTAGGTCAAAATAGATCCAAGATAAGCTAGCCAAATGACGACAAAATTAGAGGGTGCTAGAAGACTGCTTTTCAGGCAGGAGGCATACGACCAGTGATGTGCCACAAGGAGCAGTGCTGAATCCACTGTTTTTCATTATTTATATAAATGATTTGAATGTGAATATTTGCCTGTTTATTATGTTGACAGATGACATTAAAATTGGAGGTGCAGTGGCCAGCAAGGTTTACCTCAGAGTACAATGGGACTTCGATCAGATGGGCCAATGGACCAAGGAGTGACAGATGGAGTTAAATTTAGATAAATGTGAATTGTTGCATTTTGGTAAGGTAAAGCAGGGCAGGACATATACAATTAATGGTGAGGCCCTGGGGAATGTTGTCAAACAAAAATGTGCAGGCTCATAGATCCTTGAAACTGGAGTCGCAGGTAGACAGGGTGGTGAAGGTGGGGATTGTTATGCTTGCCATTAATGATCAGCACATTGAGAATGTGAGCTGGGAGATCATGTTGCGACTGGGCAGGATGTTGGGGATGCCAGATTGAGGATACTGTTTAATTAAGTTCGCTCTGCTACAGGTAGGATCCTGTTTAACTTGAGAGAGTGCAGAAACGATTTACGAGGATATTGCCGGACATGGAGTGATGAGCTACAGGGAGAGGTTGGACATACTGGGGTTTGTTTACTCTGGAGCATCGGAGGCTGAGACGTGACATTATAGAGGTTCATAAAATCATGAAGAAAATGGATAATCTGAATAGCCTAGGTCTTTTTTCCAGGATAGGGGAGATCAAAACTATCGGACAATGGCTAAAGGTGAAAGGAGAAAGATAGGAAAGGGACAATATTTTCATGCAGATTATGGTTTGTGTATGGAATGACCTCTCAGAGAAAGTGACAGTTACAACATTTAATAGGCATCTGGATATGCATATTAATAGGAAGGATTTAGACGAATATGGGCCTAATGCTGGCAAATGGGACTAGATCAGATTGGGATGTCTGAGTTACGTGGACAGTTCTCCGTGCTTTATGACACTGGAAGAGAGATGAGGAGAAATTCTAAAAGGGCCTTTTGAGTAGGAAGTCTTTTCTCCAGAGGTATGTGGTGCCTCTTTGTTCACATTTATCAAAAGCTGAGTTAGTTAAATATTTGACAGAGAAGTGAGTCACAGATAATGGGATACAGACAGGAAAGTGGGTCTGAGACCACAACCTGATCAGCCACAATTTTAGTGCTTGGTGGAGAAGGTTCATAGTGTTTAACGATCTAACCCTGGTCCTGTTCTGATGTTCCATTCAGACCCTCCAACCGGATAGACAGGAACAGTTGGAGGGCACTTACTGCTATTGCTCCCCTGACTGTCTGGATTAGAGAATTCATGATATTTACTACCCTCTGTTTGAAAAAATCACTGCCTGCTCCTACACCATGACCTATCATGATGCGAGATAGTATACAAGGGCATACCAAAGAGCGACTGGGCCTGATATCAAGGCAGCATTTGATTGAAGATGACATCAAAGAGCCTGAGTAAAATTGCACTTCATCAGAATCCATTGCAAACTCTCCAGCGTTTGGAGTCATTCACAGCACAATAGAACATGTTTATCATCTCAGCCATGGAACGTCTCGTCAGGAAGTCCTCAGGGTAGCTTCCTCAGCCCAGGCAAACCTAGTTTGTCAGCAAGGAATCCTTGTTGTGTGGATACAGGCCATTCATCGCATTGAGTCCACATCAATCAGAAGTGGGGATATTTACTGTATGTTAAACGATATTCCGAAAGCTTCGTCATCCCTGACCTCCTCATGCAGTCTGTGTCCATGTGCAACAGGACTGAGACAACGCTCAAGCCTGTGCTGTTAAACTGTCGGAAACATTCATGAAACAGCGCTGCACATTTCCACAGTAAATGGAGGAGTTCACTCAGTACCTCAAACTGGCTTCACAGGTATATATGAAAGTCATTCAGCCCATCAAAACTATTGGACAAGAAGAGATGCAGCACATACAGTCTCTCCTGCCGTTAAACAGGAAGACAAGAAGTCTGCTCACGCCCACACATCACCTTCAGGGGCCAGAATGTGACCAATTAACACCTGGAGTCGCGAACAAAGGAACAGGAAGGGGTCATTCAGCTTCTCATGTCACTTACACAGGAAGAGTACTATGTCAGAGATGCTCCAACGTAGCAAACAAATGGAGCAGGGGCTGCACAGATGGACTGTTCCATGGTATCCCTCGTGGCTTCATTACTCGTAGTACAGTCGTGTTATGCTAACATGGTTTTCTGGCAGTGGGACTGAAACGATTTTTTAAACCAGTTTAAAAGGCACCTTCCATCGTTGAGAGAGCAGACCTACATCCTATCTGAAAGTCAGAAGCTGTTGGAGAATATCTAATTGTTTCAGATTGAAGGTAATATGGCTGCTGACAGGATTGTGACAAATGCAACGTTGAGTGGAGGGTCACGCAAAAATTGTGTGTTACAGTGTTCAGAGTTCTTTCAGAGCCTGTACCTCTCTGTTAATAGAAATGAGGTCTCTGCACAGGCACGCAAGCTATTAGGAATCTAGCATCCTATGGAAGGTTTGGAATTTCCCACCCTATCAATGGCTGTTTGGGACATAATGAGTGTCCATCTATAACCATCAAGTTTCAACTTCGTATTCTCTCACAGTGCTACACGTTAAACACATACTTACTGCACTCTCTCCTGATAGTACCATCATGACAGGGTTCAATGTGGTGAAACTCCTTTGCACTGTCTCGGTGACGTGGAGATCATTATTTATAAAACAGACTCAGTTTGTACACGATATTCCAAATACTCTTTCAACAAAACACAACCATTGAGTTAGGTATATTTACTGTGGTACTTCAAGTATTTGCATGAAAGACCAGCTATCATTTTCAGTTATAATTGCTTCTGTCCCATCAGGATTCTCCTTAGTGACTTATAACCAAGGACATCGAAGTCCTTTTCAACAACAGCATTTCCCAACACCATTTAATAAACTTAAATGAGAATCATTACATTTGTTGTTCCCATCCGAATTATGTTATATCTTGCTAATAGCTATTCCCCAAGCACTGATCCTTCTGATATCCCACAATCCTGCCTTCCAAAGAAAAACACTACTCTCTTCATTTTGCCTATTATCCAATTTTTGATCCATTCTGTGTGTTCCACCACTACCTACCCATAGACTCTAACATTCTCCACTCACCAGTATTCAACAGTATGAAACATTTTTCTGAAAATTCAAAAACTGCACGCCCACTTTTTGTCAATTGTCGATGTCACAGCAGACAATCTCCACAACTACAGCAGGTTTATCAAAAACCATTCCCCTTTCCTGAATCTAGACCGAATGTAAATATATCGTTATTTTCCAAGTGTCTAGTTGTCACATTCCTTATAAAAGGTTACAATGTTTTTTTTGTCACAGCTGACATCAAGCTATTTAGATTTCTGTATGCCCTCTCCGTCCTGTTTTAAATATTTCGGGGAACAATAACCGCTTTCCAGTCTGCAGGATCCCTCCAGAATCTAACCAGCTTTGAAGAGTAATCAGGAATTCTTTCAGTAGCTCTGTTGCCACCTCCTCAATACTCTAGGATATAGCTCATCAGATCCAGCAACACACCAAGCTTTAATTCTAATAGATTTTCAAAGGCGTATTCTTCATTAGTGTACAAAATCCCATGCAAGGACTGCACAAAATACTACATAGGACAAACAGGAAGACAGCTAACAACCGGCATCCATGAACACTAACTAGCCACGAAACGACACGACCAGTTATCCTTAGTAGCCGTACACTCAGATGACAAACAACATGAATTCGATAGGAACAACACCACTATTATAGGGCAAGCCAAACAGAGAACAGCCAGGGAATTCCTAGAGGCATGGCACTCATCCACAAATTCTATCAACAGACACATCGACCTAGACCCTATATACTGGCCACTGCAGCGGACAGCAACTGACAACCGGAAGCGGCAGATTCAAACCACTATAAATGCCGGAGGAATCAGCACAGAAGCGCTTCACAGGATGCTCCCAAGCACTGAGGATGTCACCTAGAAAGGGGACGAAACGTTTGCAACAAAAATTCCCAGCTCGGCGAACAGAACCACAACATACTCTTCATTAATTCTAATTTCGTGCATCCCCTCATTTTTCACCAGGGCCCCTCTTCCCTAGTATTTCTGTAAGTTACTTTCTACACCTTCCTCCGTGGAGACAAAAACAATGTCTTCCCCTCAGCAGGCGGATGGCTTACGTCAGCTAGTGTTATATTGGAGGACTGCACTCCAGATATTTCACTCACTCGTGCCTGGAAATTTCCAGAATCGACCCAATACACTTCATGGTGACGTATATGTCACCCACTCTTACCTGGAAAGTTCCAGAATCATTCCAGTTCACTTCATGGTGAGTGTCAGCATAGTCCTTTCCCTGCTGTGAGTTTACAGGCTATATTGTAGGACGGGAAACAGCTCAGTGACCACCTCAGTTTTGAAAGAAGCTGGTTTCACATTTTACACTTGGGTTGGGCCCAGCTTAGACAAATGTCCCTGGAAATCCCTGGGAGGATCATGCAGTGCCCTGCCCCTTCCTGTGTACGGAGCTTCCCTTCTCTGTAGTTCGACTCCATTTCTTTACCATGGAGCCAGAACATTCTGTAAATGCAGTGCTCATATCTCGATCAGAGTGGGGTCACCTTGTCATTGGGTCGCTCTGAATGGACGCGGCAGCTGTAATGCAAACCCGCCAAAAGCGTCCACAGAAACTCCCTTTATTCTGTTATGACAGAAGAAGTCAAATCCCTACATTGGAGACATTGGAACGAGTGCAGAGGAGGTTTACCAGGATGTTGCCTGGCATGGTAGGAAGATCGTATGAGGAAAGGCTGAGGCACTTGGGGCTGTTCTCATTGGAGAAAAGGAAGTTTAGGGGAGATTTGATAGAGGTGTACAAGATGATTAGGAGTTTAGACAGGGTTGACAGTGAGAACCTTTTTCCTCTAATGGAGTCAGCTGTTACTAGGGGACACAGCTTTAAATTAAGGGGTGGTAGGTATAGGACAGATGTTAGGGGTAGGTTCTTTACTCAGCGGGTTGTGAGTTCATGGAATGCCCTGCCAGTAGCAGTGGTGGACTCTCCCTCTTTATGGTCATTTAACCGGGCATTGGATAAGCGTATGGAGGTTATTGGGCTAGTGTAGGTTAGGTAGGTTAACTGTCCTACAGTTACAGTTCCCTTCGTCAAAAAAAATCATTTGACAATGTAACTTTCCGTTTCTTTGTATCTGAGCAACTATAAGAGCAGCATCAGTATTGCCTGCAGAATCGATCATCACACTCAGAAGAGAAAGACAGATGGAATATAACTCAACGCAAACAGAGACACATCTAAATTGACATGATATTCAGGAATATGGGAAAAGGAGAAATTTTAGAATAAGCTCCTATTTTATTTTCCTTCTGGTTCATTATCATAGAACATAGAAAAATACAGCGCAGTACAGGCCCTTCGGTTCCATGCTGACTATCCTTGATCACATTATTCCTATCCAGATGTTCATAAATCCTATCACTTACAATTCTCTCTAAGACTTTGCCCACAACAGAAGTCAGACTCACTGGCCTATAGTTACTCGGGCTATCCCTACTCCCATTCTTGAACAAGGGGACAACATTCGCTATCCTACAGTCTTCTGGCATCCGTAGTCTCTATGTTTGCTTTACATTTCTTTTTGTCTTTCGCGCTGGACATTTCTACATCCACTCAACTAACCTCCCCCTCACTCATCCGACCATCCCTGATATAAATGATATTATTTCCCAGTTGCTTTCAGTTGTGATATAGGGTCACTAGGTTCTAAACTTCATCTGTTTTTCTCTTGACAGAGGCTGCCATATTTGCTGAGATTATCCAACATTTTCAGACGCTGGAGAATTTTATTTCGGATCTCCATCATCCACAGTTCCTTGGTTTATTTCACCTTCAATGCTGTCATTTCACAGGATGTCAGCATCACTGGTTCGGGCAGCATTTGCTATCCGTCACTAATTGCCGTTGACTGCGAGATCATTTGTCAAGACAATATGGAGCCAATCTTTTTTTGTCACACTTAGTTTCTTTGCCAAAGACTATCAGTGAAATAATAAAAGAAATCCTAATGGTTTATGGTTGTCGTTTGTAAAATGAGATTTCATTACAATTTTGCCATTCAAATTTAACTTCTGTCATCGGCTGTGGAAGGATTTGAAACAATGCATTTAAAGTCATAACTTGTGCCTTTGTATTACACGGCCAGTGAAATTATTACTCTGATATGAGGTCCCTATTATGAAATAGGTCGTGTGCCAAGAACAAGTTTGTGGTCAAAATATTTGTAACTGGAAGAGTGGTCAGAAAAGATGTGGAGCCATAAAATCAGAAGTTAACAAGGGGGCAGATGATGGCTAATTCAGCAACAGCATTGAGGCAGAGGTGGAGACTGGGGATATTATCGAGGTGGGTGTAGGCAGGTTTGGTGGCAGAGAGAATATAGAGACATAAAACTGTTCAGGGCAAACGGAAGACTCAAGGGTCGGAACAGTCTAGTTCCTTTTTAGATGTTTATGAGTGAGGAGTCTGAAATTGATGGAAATGAAGGGGAGTTTGGACTGAAACTGAAGATAGCAGATTATGTATTTGTTAAATATAAATAACAGAAATAACAATAACCTTCACAATCATTTATCGAATTGACAGAGATAGGCTTACCGGGAACACCAACAATAGCGGGGATGGGATAGTAACCTGCTTGAATACTCATCAATATGGCTCGTATCCGCAACTCTAACCATGGCCAATCCTGAGAAAGATAATAAAGACCACCAGATAAACTCTTGTCTATTGTCGTAACATTCCAGTCTAATGTTCTCAGATTCTGAGTCATTGTTGTCACATTCCAGTCTGTTCTAAGATTCTCTTCCTTTCCCTCTCCCTGTAGCTGCTGAGCCCAATCATCTTGAGGATGACGCTGCCGCTGATACGATGGCATAACAGATTGAATGAAGTCCCTTACTAATAGAAGAGGGAACCCGTCTAATGACACAGTTAGGATCCAGGGAGACTGACATCAATCACAGTCACAAACAGCTCCAGTAAACCCTTTTCACTACAACCCTCAATACTTGATCTGGTTGGGACGTTGATATTGCTGACTATTGGACTAATAGCACGCCTCCAGTTGTAAAGTTAGAGTTGAGGTAGAGTGATGATGCTTTGTATTCACTAGCTCAATGATCCTTCTATGCTTTGGCAGGATGGGAATTGCTGGGGTCACAAGGCCTTCTCTGTCTGATCACCGGGCCTGCTGCATCCTTTCGTTTTATTTACTTATATTTAACTGTGACATTGTCTTACCATCACTTAACGGCTTAGGTGAGGTTAGGAATTTTTGAGAGGCTCCTACAGTGGCACAGACGGTGCATATACAGTCCGTTCCTTATGGCCCTTGCAGCTGCGGCCTGGTCCTGTGGAGTGATGGTCAAACTCTCACGGAACCAGGATTCTTAGTTTTACCTTTCACCAGTTATTGCTGGCGTCTCAGCAGGGTTGGAAGGGTGGAAATCTTTCCTGGCTGTTACACACTCTCTCTGAGATTTCTCTCGGTATTGGCTTTTGATGTTCTTTCCTCCTGGATTGGAGAACTGCATGTGAGACGATCTGTTTCCTGAATTTGTTTTTTGCTAAGTATATGTTCATGGGATGTCACTATATTGGAGCAATTACTATAGAGTAGTTAAATAACCTAGAATTCTTTTAGGTTTTCCAAAAAAGAATTAAGTTATTTCAAGTTCCACTTGTTGTTGTATTTGAATAGATTGTGTTTTGCTTAAAGTCAAATATTTTGACAAAACGAATTCTCTCTGAAACACAGCACCTCACATTTACCTTTAAAATAAGAGAACGTTTGGGTCGAGACTACCTTCGTCATGTGTTGGGAGGGGTGGTCTGCTCGGGTCCATAGCAATAAGGAAAGATTTTAACATTTTAATTGGAGAATTACTTAATGGACAACATGTTGCAGAAATACGTGCTTTGACAGCGGAATGCACCGAGGTGGAGGAGGGATAGCTCTATAAGGAGGTATATTGCATACACAGTCCACCTCACAGATCCAGCTCAGACACGTGTAAGCCCAGATGATATATCTGCTCAACATGGTGCACTGTGCAGACCAAGCTCAATACAATCCAGCAATCTGTCCAGGATGGAGCACTGTGCAGACCAGGCTCAGTATAACCCAGCAATCTGTTCAGGATGGAATACCGTACAGACGAAGGCTCAGTACAATCCAGCAATCTGTCCAGGATGAAATATTGTGCAGACCAGGCTCAGTACAAACCAGCAATCTGTCCAGTATGGAATATAGTGCAGACCAGGTTCAGTAAAACCCTGCATTCTATCCAGGATGGACCACTCTGCAGGTCTCACCGGTCCACTAGCTATCTGTCCAGCATAGGGAGCAGTGCAGTTCACACGGGTGCATTGATTCAGAAACCCGGACGAACCTTTCTGTCCATCATGGGGTGATATTCAACCCACACCAATATATTGCTCATTAAACGTGAACAAAGAACCTGTTCAGTATGAGGAGCTGTGCAGTGAAGAGCAGTGAATTGATCTGTAAACCTGAGCAGTTACCTTCCCCGCATGTAGAGCCGTGTACACCACCCCAGTACATTGCTCAGTAACACTGTGTTAGATCCGTGCCCAGCGTGGGGAAAGTTGCAGCCCATGCTGAAAATGACAGGATGTGAAGCTCCCATCCATTTACAGCTCCATATCTCCATTATACCATGACAAGGGGGTGCTGTGGGTGTGAAAACCACTGCCAGAGAGTGATGGTGAGGGAATCAGTTTAAATTCCAACAAACAAAAGGATTTTGGGAAAACGAGAAAGGAAGGTTGAGAGACAATTTCATGGAAGATCACAGTTTTCAGAATGCTGAAATGAACATATTTCGACAGAATCCTGCAACGTGAGCCAGTATTCCAAGGAATGGTGAGTGAATGGGATATTGGTGTGAGTTCAGATGATGGATTTTTGGATGAACATTTGTTCTGCAGCTTTGTAACTGTGAGTGGGCACAGCAGAGTCTATGACTCATTAGGTTGAATGTAACAACTATTTATCTCAGTGACATTTTTATTGAGTGTGACAGAGGGATTGTCTGCACGAAGTCGAGCTAGTTTCCTGGTGCTATCTTATCGAACTCACCTCATTACCTACCCCCACCCCCCACCCCGACCCCATGGTGTCCCTTTCATTCAATACCAGCTCGATTCTCCCACCCAGCATGGCTGGAGGTAATAACCATCACCTGGATATCCCTGGTTATACCGTGATCTCTGGCCCTGGTACCACCTTTAAAAGGCCAATGAAAGCACACTTTCGAGCTTTCTCAGTTCCGAGCTGCCCTTGAAGGTTTACCCCGAGCATGACAGATAAAAGGCAATTGCACCACGGTTTGTCGACCAGGATATGTGAATGGGCTAGTACAGATGGTACCATTCTCTTATCAGAGGTGGCCACACTACCAGACCCTCCATACATGGTCTAAGGTCACCTCCCAGCACAGTGCAGTAACTGCGGTCTGAGGAAATATCCAGCAATACAGGACAAGCATCAATAACCTTCCCCGCTCTGTCAGGAAAAGGGTCACCATATTCTCTTTGCTCCCTCATACTCACTGTATATCTGTTATAGCACCTACCTCCAAACAAGGCCAATGCTCTACCACTCTCACTGCTGCATACCGCACCTTCCCCATCTCTCTTTCTCTTCTCTCTCTCTCTCTCTCTTGCCTTTGCAATACCCCAACATGGCAATAGGATGTTCGAGAGAATGCCGATTTTGGAAGGTTCCAGATAATCTTTCAAAAAAATCCCATTTTTAGGAAAATGTCAATGCCCAAGGAATAGCGATGTATGTTTTTCAATACACAGACAATTCAAATCCATCATGAGGCCATTCAGCCCTTCGAACATGCTCCAGCATATAATGAGATCGCGGGTGGTCTGTTGGTTCTGTCAGCTCCATGTTACAGGAACATCCAGTCATTCAACTCCCTGGGTTTCTGTCACTGAGCAGATGACACTCAGGCACATTTACCCTGGTTTTCTTCAAGCGCCTGTTCGAGGGCATTTCTCCTACAGATGGACTCCCCTCTCAATACATTCCATCAGCTTTATACTTTTACGTAATAAAATATATGCATTTATTTTATGGTTATAGATATAAAAATTCAATTAATAATTCTGGTTATTTCACTTGTCTCATCTTATTGTTTTCAGCCAAAGACAGCTTCTAACCACTTGGCTAGTTATAAAATACAATTTCTAGCAGAGAACGTTTTCATCCTTAGCCGTTATCTTGACCGTTACCTGAGTTGCACCTTTACCTTGTTATGAAAGTTCCTCTTCCCCTTTGTCTGTGGCTGTTTCTGGCTGTAGCAGTTACACGGTCTCCCACTCAGTTGGCCGGACGGCTCGTTTGTGATGCAGAGGGAGGCCAACCGCGCAGGTTCAATTCACCACACGAACAGAGGTTACCAGGAAGGGTATGGTCTCTCAACCTCACCCCATTTCCCGACGTGTGGTGACCCTCAGGACAACCACCACGCGTGGCCTCTCTCTAATGACAGAGCAGCCCCATGGTCCTTTGATACTTTATTCTACCATTGTTGCATTATAATTTTTTATCTATTTGATTTCATTTTGCATTATATTCCTGGATGTTCTGGAACAGTGTAATTTGTACCACTGTCAGAATTTCCCACACACTGCACATTCCTGCCCATTCCTCAATAATCCTTGACTTTGTTGTTATTTGTGAACCTTCTGTGTGCACTCAAAAATATTGAATATCTCTGCCCCCAATGCTCGGCGAAGAAGAGTGTTACAGACTCACAACACTGAGAAAACAAAAAAGTAACTCATCTGTGTGAAAGATTTTATTGTCTCCTTACCGGAGAAAGGATATAATTACATTGGAAGCAGTTGAGAGATGTTTCACTTGACGTATTCCAGGGATGAAGGACTTATATTATGGCGGCTTTAACAGGTCAGACATGGAGTGAGAGCTGATCCTATATAAACATACAAAACCTTGAGGAGAGTGGATCAGGTAGATACCCGCTGTGTGTTTGTATTGTCAAAACTTGTTATCATTGTCATAGAACCATTACAGTGAGGAAGCAGGACATTCTGCGCATTGAATCCAAACCTACCCACTGAACAGCATCCAACCCAGACCTGCCCCCATGTAACCCTATATTTCCCATTACTAACCCACCTAACCTACATATCTCTGGGCACTATAGCATGGCCAAACCACTCTAAGCCTAATATCTTTGAACTGTGAGGCGAAACTGGACCATCAGGAGGAAACCCACACAGACACAGGGAGAATGTTCAAACTCCACATAGAGGGTTGCCCAAGGTTGGAATTGAACCCAAACTCCTTGGTGATATGAGGCAGCAGTGTTAACCACAGATTCACCATGCTCCTCTGTTAGTTATATTAGTTACAAACGTCTATATTATATGATATCGAGGATGGCTTCGGCTGATTACCAATAGACAGGTGAAGCAGGGATAATGGCGCATGGAGAGAAAAGTGCAGATGGGACCGCAATGAGATGAGCACGATCTTATTTACTGGTGGAGTAGTGTCAAAGGGCCGAATTGCCCACTCGTGCCTCTCAGCCCTGTGTTCTGATGTTCTATTCAGCCCTTCGGACCTGCTGCACAGGAGCAGATCGACACCACTCCAATGGTTAGGTGTAGTTTCGGAAATGCACTTGGAAAATCCAGGCTGGGTCTGGAAGTGACCCCTACCCTCAATCTCTGTTTCCAGGCTTCCCCTCTCTGTAACTTCTGCTCCAGATGGGAGTCATGTTACAGACCCAGATTCACTGTGAATACAGCCCCCATACCCCACCCAGGGTTAACTCAAACAAATCGTCTGCTCTCCCTGAGTGCAACATTGTACAACACGACTTTCAGGAAAATAATCAGTTAATTTCCAAAAGCATAACATGTGAAATTAATAAATGGGAACAGGAGTTTGCCATTCAGCTCCTCAAGCTAGTCCTGTCATTTAATATGAACATAGCTGATCTACTCCAGTGCTCAACTCCACTTTCGTGCCGACTCCTTGTATCCCTCCATACTTCTCTGCTTTAGGGAATTCCAGACATTCATTATCTTCTGAGAAAAGAAATCACTCTGCATCTCAAATTGACATCGATGCTCCATATTCGGTATCTGTGTCCTCAGTTCGAGAATCCCCTCAGGAGAGGAAACAATTTCTCAACATTTATCTCCTCAAGCCCCTTCTGTGTCTTGTATTTTTCAGCAGTATCACTCCTCATTCATTTAAACCGCAAAGAATAATCGCCTCACCATCTTCGAGGTTCTCAATAACTCAACCCTATCAGCCCAGGAAACCTCCTAATGAAATAACCTGGTTACTTGCTGCATCAGCATGCTGACTTTACGTTTCATGCACAGGAAGACTCCAATCCATTTGTACTGCTCCTTTTCTGGAAGTCCGCTCCATTAAATAGCAGCCTGCCTTTTGATTCTCAGTGTCATCCACAAACCCGGATGTATATCGCACTCAGCTCCCGCCATCAGGTTATCAGTATAGATTGTAAATAACTGATGTCATTGGATTGATATTTGTGTACTCCAGCAGATATATCTTTACCATGAAGATCCATTAATCCTTACTCCGATTTCTATGTGTTAATCAATCATCATCTCATGTTAATACATTATCCGTCGTCCTACGAGCTTCTGTCTTGTGTAAGCACTTTTATTTTGTAATACCTTGTGGAAAATCTCTGGAAAGCCTGGATCTCTGGATCCCTTGTATCAAGTCCGCTTGTTACATTCTCAGGCATCTCCAGAAGTACTTTGCATAATTTTACAGGGCAAAATATAATTTCCGTTTCACAAACCCGCACTGACTCTGTGTGAACTTTTCTAAATGTCCATGCTGACCAGGATTTCCAAATTAAGCTCGTGCCCCCTCCTTTCATTTGGCCCATAGGCCTCTAAATGTTTCCCATTCATATGTTTGTCCAAATGAGTTTTAAATGTTTTAGCTGTACATGCATCTACCACTCATACTCTGCCAGCTCATTCCATATCCACACCGCCCTCTGTGTAAACATGTTGCCCCTTCGTTCCTTCAAATCTTCCCTCCTTTATCTTAAACCTAAGCCAACTATGGCTGAACTCCCCCATACCGCTGGAAAGATCTTGGCTATTCACCCTATCCATAATCTCTCATGATTTTATAAACTTCTACAATGTCACCCCACAACCTCCTACACTCCAAATGATACTAATTTCAAGAACAAACATTTAATGATCAGCACTGCAAATTTGAAACAATATTAAACATGACAGGTAAACACTACTCAGCCCAAACTTCGCATGGTGATTTAGTTTTCTCCATATTACAACACTAAGGCAGCATGAATAGTTTACTAGTTCCAATAAGAAGTCAAGCAACTGAATTCCTTTGTCTACAGGGGTGACGTACTCGACAGTGAAAACGTATCTATGGCCAAATCTATATAATGCCACATAGTCAACATTCTCTCGCCTGGCCTTCCTATGACCTTGTGTGGTTGTGTCTTCTTTATCTTGCACTCAATAGAGAGAACCCCTTTCCCCCATTCATACTTTAATTTAAACCCATTTTACATCATCCACTCGTTCACCAGTGTTAAAAGCCCGTTTATCTTTGCCACATCCTCCTTTCCCTATCAACCATCCCCCACCTCTGACAAGGGATTAAAAATCCCAGTTTCCAATCCTTTTCAGTTCTGAAGAAGTGTCACACTGGGCTTGAAATGCCATCGCTGTTTATCTGTCTCTGCAGACTCTGACAGACATAATGTGTTTCTCCAGAAATGAATAGGCACAGAACAAATTTTCACTAAAACAAATAACTATTAATACTGGAAATAAAAAAATACAAACAATCCTGGAGAAACTGGGCGGTTTTTAAATGGTCACTGGACCTCAAAGTTTAACTCTGCATTCATTCCAGAAGATGCTGCAACATTTTCAGTAATTTCTTCAGCAATTTCTGTTTTTGGACAATTTCCAAAGAAGGATGTCAAAGATGCTCAAACATCCAGTCCAGCATGGAGAGCCATACACTGGGAACTGAACAATAATGCATAGTGCACAAGTTCTTTGACTCTGAAACTGCATAATACTGACATCACTGACACTACAGAGCATTTAATCATGGTCAGGGAGAAAAACAGAGGGAAACATGTTAACTTCAAATACAGAAGTTGACGTCGTGGAAAGGAAACGATTTAGATTATTACCTTAAATGGATTGAGTTAAAGTAACAAATTGGAGGTGTGACACCAGGGAGATACCCTCAGCAGAATGAGAATATGAAAATGGAAGTGTTACCGCATCAGAAACCAGGTTAGGTCACTGAATACAAGGCTGATGCCAAAATTGGATTCATGTGCAGCTAAATCTGTTGACAACGCATTAAAGCTACCACACTTGACTGGTTGCATTCCAAACAGCAGAAATAATTTCTGATGGAGAGGGGGAAGTGGTCCCAAGACTAACAGATCGTATCTAAGCTCTGTTGTCCTGCTAAATCCAAGTATAAATGTCGATGAACTACTTAACAATGTACTGGAGGAGAGGACTCCACAAATATCCTCATCATAAATATCGTAAGAACTCTGTACATCAGTGAAAAGAAATGTCAAGGATGTGGTGTCTGCACTATCCTTAGCCAGAGGTGTTAAGTGGATGATCCAACTCACACTCATCATGATGCCCACAGACGCACAGATGCCAGTCTTCAAGTAATTCTATTTGCTATATGTGACATGAAAAAAAAACAGCTGGACTCTGTAGATACGACAAAGGTAATAGACCCTGACACCATTCCTGCAATAGGACTGAAGACTTGTGCTGCACAACAAGCCGTGTCCTCGGGGAAGCTGTTTCATTCCAGCTCCAACTCTGACATCTCCCTGGCAATATGGAAAATTACTCAGCTATGTCCAGTCCCCGCAGAGGAGAATAATTACACTCTGATCAATTACTACCTTGAAGTCCCATCAAATTGGTGGAAATTCTTTTTGACAGAGCTGTCAAGTAGCACCGAAATAATCAGGTCAGTGTAGTTTCCGATAGGTCCCGATGTGGAGATGGTGCTGTTGTGGAAATATCATTGGATTACGAATCCAGACCAGGCTAATGTTCTTGGCAGATGATGGAAGTTAAAAAATAATTAATAAAATATCGAGACCTCAAATCTGGTGTCAGTAACAGTGATCTTGTGTCCAATGTTGATTGTAAACATCGATCTTCTTCATCAATGTACTTTCAGGAAGTGAATCTCCCGTGCTTTCCTGGTCTGGCCTAAAAGTGACTCCAGACGCACAGACATGTGGTAACCTTTTTCAATGGTCTCTGAATCGGCCAAGTAAGACACTCAATTGTATCAAACTGCTCTGAGGACTGAAGGAATAAAATTGGACAGAACACCTGGCACCAGCCTCTTTATCAGAAAAGGGAATGGGAAACACTGTCCTGTCGACCCCAAAGAGGCCTCCTTCCTAACACCTGAGAGCTAGTGACAACATTTACAGAGCTTTCCCACAGACTGCACAGAAACATGGGGAAAGGAGTCCGTCATTCAATGCATTGAGCTTTCCCCATTCTAGTTCATAGCCGAAGATCTCCTCAATGCAGTTTTCTCTATACAATGTTCATATCCCATAATATGGTTAAGCATTGTGAAATATAAAACGAGAACTGATGTAGTGCTTTCGGCCCATCAAGATTGCTCCTCTATTCAATATACACGCGGTTCTTTGATAACGCTTGTGTATTAAATACGATTTGACTGTTTGCTATAAAACGAACTATCATCCCTGCTTCAAATCTGTCTCACACTGTCAGAGTTAGATATATTTCAATGGTATCTCCACTCATTTTTCTAATCTCCATGAAATGCAGGCCCAGTCACCCCAAAACTCTGGTCCCAAAACAAGCCTGTCATCCCAGAGATCGGTCTGGTCATCCTCCATTGCTCTCCCTCAATGTCAGGTTTGTCCTTTACTAGGCAAGGAGACCAAAACTGCAAACACTATAGCACAATGTTCGAGATGGGGTCCCACTAAGGCCCTGTACAGCTGCAGTAAATGATCCTCACTCCTGTATTCAAATCCCCCTCAAATGAAGGTGAATACACCATTTCTCTGCCTACCTGCTTTCTGCTCCTGCAATATTACTTTCACTGACTGGTGTACAGGGAGATACAGATCGTTTTCAATGTTATAACTCTCCACTTGCTGGGTCTACATACACTGGTTAGCGTGCCAATGCCATTCCCAGTGTTTACTTCTGGCTTCAGAACTCACTGCCCGACATGGACTCGGAGGGCTGCGCGGAAATAAAACAAAAATGCAGCTTAAGTACATTTAGAGAGCAACATTTTTTCAAACACTCCCTTTTCAAATGATAGGCTGTCATTCTATTGTTCCGATCAAAGTACACAACATCTCATCTTTGCCATTGCTGTCCATCTACCACGTATTTGCCCAGTCTCTCCACTTATCTCAATCACCTCGGAGTCTTTTGTACATCCTCCTCATCCACTCAAAATTTGACAGCGTTTCGTCGAGTCAGCAGCCTTGGCAATATTGCATTTTAGCCACTCAACCAAAGGTATGATGTGTATTGGGAATAACTGGATGTCAAATCTCGATCCTAGTTATATCCTCTAAGCCTTCCATTTTAAAACAATTGGTTTTATTCTTACTCACTGTTTCCTGCCAGGTCTCCCATTCTAACACCATCACCATATATTAGACCCAGTCTCACAGGATTCGAATTTGCACAAAAAGTCTAGGGGCTTTATCAAGAATCTTTCTGAGATTCCAATCGTATTACATTAATACCTTCCCCATAAGTTTGCTAAAAGCCATTTTCCCAAATAAGATTCCTATTTCATAAATCTCTGTTGACTTTGTCTATGCCCGTTAATTTCAGTCCAATATTTTTCTCTAAATCTGTTTAGTTGCTAATTTAGTTGCTATTCCCTTTTTCTCATCAGAATAAAGTTCTATTGCTATTTCCCTGTTCTCAATTATCTGGTATCAGACTGTAAGAACGCTGCACCATGTTTCCCTTAATTTTGCCATTGACGTATTTTCAGAAGATATCACAAGTTGACTCTGATATACTTTGATAAGATATCCTTCAGAAACCCATCAATTCCTATCATAAGCTACTCAATGATTGACCTTCCACATGTATACAATCACAGAAGCACAGTCATGCCCCATCAGAAATACAGCACGGTCTACATTAGTCCCAATTTCCGACACAAGAACCAGTAGCTGTGAATCTTATGGCATTTCAACTGCACAACCATGTATTTTCTAACGGTTTTGAGGTTACCATGACAACTCCCCTCTCAAGAAGTGCATTCCACACCACAACACAATCTGGGTGAAAAACAGTCCTCAAGTCCTCAGTAAACCTCAAACCCTTCACTTTGACAGTGTGGCCCTTTGACTAAAAGGAATAGCAGTCTATCCACCCTGTCCATGTCACTCATAATCTTATCCTTCTGATTCACGGACCACTCAGCCTTCTCTGCTCCAAAGTAAATAAGGAAAAAGTTAGGACTGCAGATGCTGGAGTAACAGAAATGAAGAATGTGGTGCTGGAAAAAAACACAGCAGGCCAGGAAGCATCGTAGGAGCAGGAGAATCGACGTTTCGGGCATAAGCCCCATTTCTGAATTTTCTAAATTTCACTGTGACCCACCTCTCATTCTTTGACACTCTAGAGAACACAGGCCGAGTTTCCTCAACAGGCAATCTCACCATCTGAGGGATTAATCTGGAGAATGTCCATTGCACACCCTCCGTGGTCAGTATATCCTTTATGAGATTCGGTCACCAAAACTGTGCACTATACTCCAGGTACAATCCCACCAACACGCTGTGAAACTGCTTCAACATGTTCTGACTCTCTTAAATGAAGGCGAACCAAACTTTAACTTTCCACTTAGATATATTCGTCCAAATACCCTTCACATTCATTGCATTTACGAACTTACAGAGATCTTATAGAAACCCTTCCGAAAATCCAATATATGCCAATTCTACTGTTTCCCCATTATCTATGCTGTAAGAAACAACTTCAAACAATTCCGAAGTATATCTAGTATGATTTCTCTATCAGAAATGCATGCTGATTCTCTCCATTGTTGCTGTTAATTTCTAAATAGCAAAAATCTCATCCTGTGTAATAGATTCTAACAGTTTCCCTACAAATGTCAAGTTAATTGGTCTGCAGTTCTCCACAATATGTCTTTTTCCCTTTGTAGCTGTTTGGATCCCATCCATTCAACTATTGTGCTTGATTCACGTTTATCCACAATAGTTTCCTGTCTCTGCAGAATGTACAGGAAAATAAAACACAGTTATCGACAGTGCAATTAATACTACTATTGGTGATTTATTTCCGACATTTTGATAGGAAGTGCATCTGTTTCGTCAGATTTATCCATGCTCAATCCAGCTCCATGTTCAAGTACTACCTTGTTACTGATATGAATTGACTTTATGTCTTTAGCTCCAGGAGTCCGATGTGATCACTTGGTATTACTGGGTGATTTTCTGAATCTTCCTCCATGAAGACAGATGCAAAGTAACTGGTTGTTTTCTTGGTCATTTCCCTGTTCTCCACAATGACCTCTCCTCTCCCGATTACAAATTTCCACATTTGACCTTGCTTTTATTTTGTCTCCTTTGAAATATAGATCGCAAATTGATGCAGTCTTTGTGTTCCTGTTTGTCAGCAGACATGTTATCTTTTTGATTTCCTTTTCAATTTCATGGCCTTCCTCTTCTGGATCGTTAATTTCTGAGAATTCTCAGGTTTCCACAATCGCTGGAATTCTTCTGAAGTCACTTCCTATGATTAACATATTTTCTAATTTGTTATGTTAACCATCATTGAGTCACTTTCTCACTCTTTGGTGTTTGTACCTGAAATAAATAGACATATGTTTCAGACTTTGCAGTATTTCTAAAAACTCCTGGTCCTGACCAGTTATATTCAGGAACAGTGTAGGAGGATAGGAGGATAGAGAAGAAATTGCGGGAACACTGCTTGGCTCTTTTTTTTATCATCGCTGGCCAAAGAGTGAGGTCCTGGACGACTGGAGTAGAGCGAATGCTGAGCCCGAATTCAAGAAATGCTACAAAGATAAACCTGGGAAATAAAGACCAGTAATCCTAAAATCTAGTGGATAAGTTACATTAGAAGATTCGGAGAGATTGGATATACATGCATTTGGAAAGACAGTGTGTGGTTCGGAGTAAGATTAGAATGGTGTTGGAAAAGCAGAGCAGGTCAGGCAGCATCCGAGGAGCAGGAAAATCGATGTTTCGGGCAAAAGCCTGACATCAAATTCAGCACGGGAGTTTGTGCAAGGGAGATCATGACTCACAATTTTGTTGGAGTTCTTTGATAAAGTGACCAGCAACGTTGAGGAGGTCCGGGTGGTATACGTAGTCCAGATGGATTCCAGTAAAGTCTTCAATAAGGTTACACATGGTATGCCGCTCTGGAAGATTAGATCTCATGGAATTGATGGTGGGGGGGGGGGGGGTGGCTGGCAAATTAGGTACAAAACTGCCTTGATGGTAGGAAGCAGAGATTAATACTGGAAACATGCTGGTCAGACTGGAGGCCTGTGAATAGTGGACTGCCTCAGGGGTTGAAGCTGGGACCACTACATATTACATATATGTATGATTTACATGAGAACGTACAGGCATGATTTGTAAGTTTGAAGACAGCACTAAAACAGGCGGCATCATGGAGAGTGAGGAAGGTTATCAGAAATTTCAGAAATTATTGCAGTATTTTGATCAGCTGGAGAAGTTGGCTGAGAAATGGCAAATGGATTTTAATATAGATCAGTGTAAGTTTTTGCATTTTAGAAAGTCATATCTAGGTTGGAGTTTCATGGTGAATGGTTGGGTCCTAAGGTCTGTAGGGGAGCAGAGGAACCTTGGAATTCAGGTGCATGGTTCTCTGGGAGTTGATTCAGAGAGACAGTGAAGAAAGCTTTTGGCACACTGGCCTTAATCAGTTTATATCACTGAGTATCGAAATTAGGGAGTTATGTTGCAGTTATCCAGGATGCTGGTGAGGACATATTGGTAGTGTTATGTTCAGTTTTGATCACTTTGCTAAAGGAAGGATGTTATTAAACTGGAAAGAGTGCAGAAAAAAATTACAAGGATATTGCCAAGGTCTCAATGGTCTGAGTTATAGAAAGAGGTTGGACAAGCTAGGACGTTTTACTTTTGTGTGCATGAGACTGAGGGAAGATCATATTGAGGTTTATAAGATCATGTCAGACATGGATAGGGTGAATGTGCCCAGTTCTTTTTTGCCAGGGTTGGGCAATCAAAGACTAGAGAGCATCAATGTAAAGTCAGAGGGGACAGAATAAAAGTGAACCTGAGGAACAACTTTTTAACACAGGGGCTGGTACGCATATGGAATGAGAAGTGGTTGAGGCGGATACATTAACAACATTTAAAAGGCATTTGAACAAATACATGGATAGTAAAGGATTAGAAGGATACGGGAAAATGGCAGGGAAATGGGGTTAGCGTGGATGAACATTTTGGTCGGAATGAACCAGTTTGGGCCGAAGGGCCTGTCTCTGTGCTGTCGGACTCTATGACTCTAACAACCATTGCTTGTCTCCCACTGAATGTGACATTGTACTTTCCAAACTCATTGTAGTTATCATGACATTCTAGCCTCCAGTCTTCCATGATGGTTGACTAGAATATTCGAGCTTTCCATATTGTATGCAGACACCTTGTAAAATGCACCTTATAAATGTCATTATTCCTTAAAAGCTGCTTCAGACCAAGGTTAATTATTCGTCCTACTGACCACACAACATCAAATCTGAAATAACCTGCTCTCTAGTTTGCTTCACAACATACTCTTCAACCCACCTCATATACATTAACGGAAATTATTTTTCACAGCTTCAGCTGTCACAGTTGACGCAGTTTAGATACAACTTGAGACCATTCAATAAGGCTGCGGTATACACAATACTTGCCTGTCTAATTTCCAGAGCATATGATGCTCAGTTTTTCTGCTACGGTTTTGGTTTCGATATATAACACACCAATATTTGCTTCTCCTTGCTATCTGTAAGCTCTTCCTAAACTGATTCTGTGGAAGCTGAGGGACAGGTCTGTGTCGTTATTAGTGATAGACCTGGAGAAGACATTCCGGGAGGCTCACCTCGACGCTGAGATGATCTGAAGAAATGTCCCACAATACTGGACAAGCAACAATATCCTCCTCGCTCTGTTAGGATAAGAATTACCAGATACTGTCTGCTCCCTCACACTCACTATATATCTGTTATGCCACATATCCCTGAACAAGGTTCACGTTCTGTCTCCAAATAAGGCTCAGGCACTACCACTCTCACTATTGAATTCAGCAACTAATAATACTATATAGATTCAAAACTGTCGACTGACTCATTCCAGGCACCTCACAACTCCCCCCACCTACACCAGCACAAACAGCAGGGTCACCCATTCCCACTCTCCCTCCATCCCTTTCTCCCATTCCAGGAGAAACAGCCTGGACTAGGATAGAAAGGGCCAAACCGGGTAGTGGAGTGCTCGATATCCGTTCCCTCACTCCCCTCCCCCCGCCATGTGGGGAGGATTCTTAAAGAGCTGGAGAGTACCAGGACACCTCGTGTGGAGTATCCGAAACATCCACGTCCTACTGACCATTTAAGGAGCAATGTTCAGTGAAAGACAATTCTCAGTTTAAACCCACTGGCAGTTCCAACAACAGTCCTTTCACTTTCAGAAAAAAAAACACAAATACCTCACTGCACAGAGACGTAGACACAGAAATACACAGACGAACACACACAATACTTACAAGGAGATAGGTATACATACACGTATAAACACACAAATACATATACAGTCACATACAAATCGACATAAATACAAATAGAAACACAGACTGAAACACAGACAGATGTAGACACGCAAACACACACGCACACACACAGGCAAACGAACACATACAGACACACACAGACACATGCACAAACACTTACTCGCATACAAATACACATAGGCACAGACACTGGTGTCATTAAGACACAAATTGATATGTTTTTTTGATTTGTAAGGAGATCAAGGATTCTAGGGAGAAGGCAGAAGAATGAGGTCGAGGTACATATAAGAAATTATTGAACGGAAGTTCCGACTCAATAAGCTGAATGGCCTCAATCTGCTCATTTCCTTAATGCTCCTGCGGTATTATGCTATCAGGCATTCTCTTCCTGAGACAGCAGCAGAGGCTGGGTGTGATACATATTTGAATGGAAAGAGTCAATGGGAATGTGGGATAGATTTGGAGTCCGGAATGGATTATGTTCCAAATTATTCCGAATTATTCTGTCCTTATGCCTGAAAAGAGGTGGTGATTTGATGTTCAGTTAACACAGTTTTAAAATAACAGTCCCACAATGAAATAAGGACGTCCCTTTCACTTTAGCGTTGTGCTACCTGTGGTGTCCTCATCCTCAGGGAGCAGTGAAGACTCGGTTATTGAAGTTATTCAAGGCTGAGCTCCATTGATCATTAGTGGACAGGAGAGTCAATGTTCATTGGGAACAGACAGGAAATGGATGGTCAGACATACTCGGATCAACCATGAACATTCTGAACTTTTGCCCCTATCCCATGTGTTGTTCCCTCAGTCCACCCTCGAGGCTGTAACAGAGATATACTGCTGTCCCCACCCCATGTGTTGTTCCCTCAATTCACCCTGGAGGCTGTTACAGGGTTGGGGAACACTCCATTCTGTCAGACAGGATCGTTCCAATGACACAGGAGGAGACCATTCCGCCCCTCTAAGGAATTACATAGGAGTATAGAATGAAGTAACTCAGCTCGTTCAGTACAGTACACAGTCCAGGAGGAGGCCATTCAACCCATTATAAAAACGTTAACTCTTCCCAGAATTACAGAGAGAAGGAAAGTCTTTTTTACGCGACAGGAATGAAACGGAGATGTCTAAGTGGAAAAAGAGTTATGGTGATCATCACTGAGAGTGTTGTTGAGGCAGTATTTGGGATATTGTGGACAGACATTCTCTCCTTTATAAGGAATGATCGTCTTGCCACAGAGAGAGTGCAATGGAGTTTCACCAGACTAATCCCTGGGATTATGGTACCTAGAGTTGCAGAGAGAAACCACTATAAAGAGACTAGAGATGTCTTTCGAACCAAATAACATTTTCCAACGGACACCAAACCATGTGCGACAGTCTTGAGGGACTGAATGAGATCCTGTGTTACTGTTGACCAGGTATTTAGAGCAAGTGGCCTCGATCTGTTCCTTGCAGGAGCTGTGAGGGGTTTAATAGAACGTAGCAACCCAGGACTGAGCAGCAGTAAGAGAGAGGGATCAATCGGCTGCTGCTTCTCAGACAGGGAACATTTTTCTCCCTCTCTGCGTTGGAACATACAATTTTGTCAACTGAACACCAAACTGGACCATGTGCGATCTCCACGAACACTCTCTGGAAAACCTGATTATGGGTTGTATGCAGGTGCGTCATTGCTCTTGTTGTACACAATTCCTTCCAATCGCAAAAAAATGTACCCACTTTATAATTTGAAGACATGCTTACATGTGTCTGTGTAATATGTAAATATCGGTAGGTTTTTCATAGTCTGTGTGTTAATATCAATGTATCTTTTCCTTAAAGTTTATTCTCTAGCTTTAATCGCCCTGACAGGAGATAATATGCATCCAGCTGATTCACTTTCCAGAAAGTCATGGATGGTTCAATACTATTTCTCAGCTAAGATCAAAACGGATAATCCCCCATAACAAAAGGCCGGCATACCCATACCTCACAAAATACTTTACTCTCTCTGATTGCAACGTTTAATAAAAGAAAATTCAGGAAAATTAAAGCCATTACCTTTGCAATTACTGAATATGAAACAAAAGGAACAGGATCAGGTAATTCGGATGATCGAGCCATTGTATACCATCATGGCTGATCTACTGTTGAAATTAACTCCTCTTTAATGGCCAATTCTTCACCACTTACCTCCTCCTTAAATACTTTCAGTGATATAGCTCCCCTAGCTCTCTAGCCCAGATAATTCGTGACAGTGATTACCTTCTGTGAGAGGAAAGCACTCCCTATACATACACCGTCACCTATTGATATGAACAAGAGGCGAACACAGGGGCTCAGGAAAGAGCGAATGGTTTTGAGACCAATGCTGTATTTGTCTGAGGATGGCAACGGGACCACCTACTTATTTGAGCTGAATGCGGATGAGATGTAACCTTCCCACTGGACGGGGTCTTTCAGAACACAAATAAAGAGGTTTGGGGTCAATTGCCAACAATCCTCTCAGTCCCAGGACATCTCTGCAGGAGATCCCCAGGTTAGCCCCCTCAGCACAAATATCTTCAACTGCTCCATCAATGTATTTTCCCATCATAAGATCTGAAGTAGGTATGATGACTGAAGATCACAGAATGTTCAGAACATTTTGTCCCCCATCAGCTCCTGAACCATTCTGTGTCCATGTGCAGAAAGACCCGGACAGCATTCCGGTTTGTGCTGTTAAAGTGTCGGTAACATTTATGTAACAGCACGGCCAGACACTGCACATTTCCACAGTTAAAAAAAAGAGCTCATTCAGCATCTCAAGCTGGTTGCACACAGGTATGAGCTAGCATTCAGGAACAGGAAGAGTGACAGCACATTCAATACTCCTGCCTGTTAGACAGGAAGAAGAGTGGTCTGTTCAGTGCATCGAGCTGTTAAACAGGAACAGGCAGAGCCCAATCAGACATTTAAACCTGTTCCATGAGACCAGGAGGAGTCTATTCATCCCTACGGGACAGTTATACCAGAACAAGAGGGGGTCATTGATATTCCAACATGACAAACCAATGAAACCGAGACGGCACTGATAGAGGGCTCCATGATGTTAATCATGGTTCCATTGTTTATAGAACGTGTGCTGCTTTAACATAGTTTGCTGCCAATGAGGAGGGAAGCCAAATGATTTGTGCCAAGTCTCAAGGAGGCATCTTCCATCGCCGAGAAGACACACCCATCGTCTCCATGGAAGTCAGAATCTGGTGGGAATAGTTAACTGTTTTAGCATGAAGGTATTGTGGCTGCTGTAGGGATTGCGGATAATCAGATTTTCAGTGGAGGACCACACACGAAATGCACTGTATTAATGTGGGGAGAGTTTATTCAAAGACTGGCCCTCTGTCTCTCTCATGCGACATGGGGATTGGGTGTGGAGTGAGGGGAATATTCTCAGAGGCTCTTAAACTATCGACAATAATGCAACCCGAGTTAAAAGGAAGCCATGGAATTTTTCACTGTATCAGTGTCTATTTAGAACATCGTGAGTGACTGTCCTTCCCCCTCAAGTTTCAATATAATCGCCTCTCATTCTCTCACAACGCCAGAGATTAATCTTCACTGTCTCCTCTAGGTACCATAATCCCAGGGATTAGTCTGGTGAAACTCCATTGCACTCTCTCTGTGGCAAGACGATCATTCCTTATAAAGGAGAGAATATCTGTCCACAATATCCCAAATACTGCCTCAACAACACTCTCAGTGATGATCACCATAACTCTTTTTCCACTTAGACATCTCCGTTTCATTCCTGTCGCGTAAAAAAGACTTTCCTTCTCTCTGTAATTCTGGGAAGAGTTAACGTTTTTATAATGAAGGTCTAGTCGCTGCTTCGAGATTATGGAAAACATGACGTTCATTGCAGGATCATGCACCAATTGAACTGTATTAATGTTGCGAGAGTTTATTCAAAAGCCGGAGCCTCTCTCTCTCTCTCTCTCTCTCTCTCTCTCTCTCTCTCTCTCTCCTCTCTTTCTCCTCTCTTTCTCTCTCTGTCTCAGTTGAAATGGGGAGTAGGGGTGGTTGGGTGGAATGTTCTCAGAGGCTCTTAAACTATCGAGAACCATGTAATCTGAGTGAAAGAAAGCCATGGAACTTATCACCGTATCAGTGTCTGTTTAGAACGACATGAGTGATTTTCCATTCCCCTTAAGGTTCAATGCAATCACCTCTCATTCTCTCACTGAACTTCACTCACTGTTCATGGTGCCAACATCCCAGGGATTAGTCTGGTGAAACTTGAGAGAAAGTCTATCCACAGTACCCCAAATACTGCCTCAACAACACTCTCAGGGATTGTCAAAAAACATATTTTCTCTCATTTAGACACCGCCATTTATTTCATGTGCCACAAAAAGCCATTCCTTCTCTATGCACAACGACTGACATGGAATTTATAAGTGCCTTAGATCTGTACGTCAGCATCAATAAAGCCAGCACCAGAGATTCCTATGGAGATGTGCATCACTCTCGGGGAGAATTTCAATGAGATTGTATACACCTAAAATAGGGTATGATCACGTACCTGAATGGAAATGAGATGTAGCAATACAGAAAACAGGCAGAAAAAGGGAGCTATCTTTCCTTTTATTCTTCTCTCACAGGATGTATGAAGCCCTGGCCAGGGCAGCATGTTATGTAGATCTTGAACTGAGTGACTGGTTCAGCTGTTCCACAGTACCGTAAAGAGTAAAACGCATAGCTATGGGTTTGTAGTGTTACAACACAGGATAAATCTTCCTGCTTAATTAAAACCAGAAACAGAGAAAAGATTTATCCAATGCAGTAATCTGTGATAATTCTAGAGTCCAAATCTATTTAAAGTAAAAAATAACAACTTTATTTCTTAAAGTATAACAGAGAATAATAAACAAACGACTATTTACAACTTCTTCCTCTAACCTGTCTTTTACCTTCCCCCTCCACAATACTAGGCCGACAAGACTCCTAATTAAGATTAGATTAGATTAGACTTACAGTGTGGAAACAGGCCCTTCGGCCCAACAAGTCCACACCGACCCGCCGAAGCGCACCCATACCCCTACATTTACCCCTTACCTAACACTACGGGCAATTTAGCATGGCCAATTCACCTGACCCGCACATCTTTGTGACTGTGGGAGGAAACCGGAGCACCCGGAGGAAACCCACGCAGACACAGAACGTGCAAACTCCACACAGTCAGTCGCCTGAGTCGGGAATTGAACCCGGGTCTACAGGCGCTATGAGGCAGCAGTGCTAACCACTGTGCCACCGTGCCGCCCACAAAACAAAACTGCTTATCTCAAAACCAGGAAGCTTTTGGTTCTTCTCCATTTTCCTGTCTTCTTTTCTTCTTGGGGACTCTGCTTCACCAGTTACTAGTCAATAAAGATAGCTATTTTTCAGGCAGTCTTTGCTTGCTGGTAACTTGGCGGTTCTTCTCGCAATTTTTCAATTTTCCACGGTCTTGTACCGCCAAACTGTTGGATTATATCATTGGCTGTTAAGATTGTCAATATAATAAATTGAAACTTGGTTGGAGGTGGGTATTTTGGGGTATAATTTAAAATGTTTTGTTGAATTTGTTTCGAGACAATGAGCTAATTGGGTTGTTCGACCAAATGTTACACTATATCTATTTTTCAGAACTTTTGGTGCTGTCAGGTCGTTATTGTTGGCTTTTAATTCTCTAAAAGGTACAGCCCACCCACGTGTTCATCACAGAAGTCACACGGAAACCTGAGGAGGGAATCATGACACATTGACTTCCCAAAGGTCTTGAGGCAAGCAGATTGGTTTTTATAACAAATGATAATGGTTGCTTTTAAACTCCCCAAATTCCTTCATGAGATATCAACAGACCATTATTCTGTGGCTCTAAATTATGAGTCAATGGCTTGACCACTATAAACTGTCTTCCCTTATGTGCAGAGAACAAGTTAAAAATTCTCAATAGCAATTATTTAGTGACGGACATGGTTACAAGGAACGTGAAACTGTTGCATCCGGATTGAACAAAGGCACAAATGGTTTATTCAGATATTGCACTGAGACCGAGGACGAGACTGGAATATAATGATGGTGGTATTGGACAGGATTGGTGAGTGGGGAGGACATGGAGATGTTTATCTGTGAAGGACAAAATGGATTATGGAGTTTGAAAAGAGTCTGGTTCCTTCTCGCAAATCAGTGAGTAATTCATAGATCGTAGTTTGATAGTTATAATATATAAGGAAATGAATTTTTGTTTGGAACTAAAGATATTGTCTTGCACTTTCCAAAATGTACATATCAGGAGCCGAAATTCAGTTCAACCCAGTTTAGTAGACAAATATAATCACTTGAAAATGTGTTGCTGGTTAAAGCACAGCAGGTTAGGCAGCATCCAAGGAACAGGAAATTCGACGTTTCGGGCCAGAGCCCTTTCATCAGAAATATAATGACTTACCAGGAACACCAGCTATCGCGAGAATGGGATAGTAACCACCTTGAATAATCCAAAGGATATTCTGGATCCGATATGCTAATGATATCCAAGGCTGAGAAAGCCAGTAAAGACCCTCGGATAAACTCCTGTCCATTGTTTGAAGATTCCAGTCCAATGTTCTCAGATTCGGATCCATTGTTGGAACATTCTAATTCATTGTCCTCAGATTATGATCTATTATTGTAACATTCCTGTTTAATATTCTCATTTTTTGTTTTCTCCTCTCCCTCTCTCTCGAGCTGCTCATCCCTGTTAGTGCTGTAAGTGATGCTCCTACTCACACTGTGGGATAGCAATTGAACAGAGCCCATTTATCTTTCAACGATGGAAACTCTCCACTGGGATAATTAGGATCCACGGAGATTTACATTAATCACAGTCACTGAACAAATAACTCAATTTAACCTCTTTGAGTTCAATATTGATTTTATTAAAATTCAAAAGAACGTTTAAAATTTACTCATTTAGCTTGGGATATGTGGGGGTGGCAGATAGAAGGCATATTGGAGATGGTAGATTGATTGCGTGTAATCATTCAATCTGCCTTGCATATGGGAGTAATGTCAAAGGATTGTCAGCATATAAACAAGTTTCTCCGTTTATAAATGGAATCATACAGTCTGTAACTACTGATCAGTGGTTATAATGTCAGTAAAATATGGAGAGAAGTTTTCTCGACCATAATCTGACAGGCAAATGTGCCTTCGACAACATGAGCTATAACAGACAAATGGCATGGATGTGTTAACAGAGAATATGATATGACACACAATTCAGATGGTTATTCGAGGATCAGAGAGGGCAGGTGAGTGTCATGCTGTTAATGTTGTCGATGTCAATCAACTGTGATTAAGTACCATGCATTGGTTTTCAATTTCAGTGTGATTATGTTATTAGGGACATGGCTGCAGAGATTGGAGGGATGTTACTCTTTATAAATCATAAGAAAATCAAATTCCAGGATAAATCTCCAATGAGGAATGAGGAGAGCCAATATTAACCATACGACCAGAATACATTGGAGCAGAAATTTGGCCATTCAGCCCATTGAGCCTGCTCCGCCATTCAATGATGGTTGTTAAGCTTCTCAACACCATTCTTCCAATTTCTATCTGTAACCCTTCATCCCCTTTACAATAAAGAACCTATCTGCCTAACTCTTAAATATACTCAATTACCTGGCCAAGACAGCCTTCTGTAGCAGTGAATTCCCTAGATTCACCACTCTCTGGCTGAAGAGGTTCATCTTTATCTGTGTTTGAAAAGGTCTTCTCTTTACTCTGTCCCCTCGGGTCCTAGTCTCCCCTCCATTGGAAATATCTTCCCAAAATCCACCCTGTTCAAGTCATTCAATATTCTATAAGTTTCAATTAGACCTCTTAACATTCTTCTGAAATCTATCAAATATAGACTCAGAGCCCTCAGATGTTCTTCATATGTTAAGCTTTTCATGCCTGGGACCACTTTTGTGAATCTTATCGGAAAATGCTCCAGGGCCAGTACATCCTTCCAGAGATATGGGACCCAAAACTCTGCTCAATAATCCAACTGTAGCCTGACCAAAACCTTATAAAGTCTCAGAAGTACATCACTGCATTTATATTCAAGCCTTCTTGAAATAAATGGAATCATTTTATTTGCCTTCTCAACTGCTGATAACCTGCAGGTTTACCTTTCAAGATCCTTGGACTAGCACCGCACCCCACCCCCACCCCCGAGTCTTCTGAACTAGCTAGCTATTTAGAAAATAGTCCATGTCTTTATATTCCCTGGCAAACTGCATGACCTCACACTTGCCCACGTTATACTCCACCTGCCACTTTTTTGCTCACTCCCCTAACCTGTGCAAATCCTTCAGCAGGAGAATGTGAGGACCGCAGATGCTGGAGATCAGAGTCAAAAAATGTGGTGCTAGAAAAGCACAGCCAGTCAGACGGACTCTGAGGAAAACGATATTCGACGTTTCAGACATAAATACTTTATCGGGAATGAAGTGGGTGGGCGGAAAGGGATTGAGAGATGAATGGGAGCGGCTGGGAGGAAGGTAGCTTGGAAGACGATGTCTAAATCGAGGTGAGTGGAGAGAGTGGAAGGTTGAGTGGATAGATGGGAAGGAAGATAGACAGGTAGAACAGTTCAACAGGCGGTGTTCAGTTGGAGGGTTAGATCTGGGATAAGGTGGAGGGAGAGGAGATGTGGAAACTGGTGACATTGCGCTGGATACCATGTGGTTGAAGGGTTCCAAGGTGGAAGACGACACGCTCTTCATCCAGACATCTGGTGGCTAGAATGAAGTAGAGGAAGCCAAGAATTTGCATGTCCTTGGAGGTGTGGTGGGAGAGGCGAAGTATTCAGCCACAGAGAAGTGGGGTTGTTGGGTGTGTGACGGAGAGTGTTCCCTGAACCGTTCTGCAAGTTGACGTCCTGTCTCCCCAGTGTAGAGGAGACCAGGAGCAATGGACATAGTAGATGAGGTGTTTGGATGCACAGGATCTTCTCTGCCTGATGTGGAAGAATCATTTTGGGCCTTGGATTGAGGTGAGGAGGAAGTTGTTGGCACAGGTTTCATACCTCTTGAAATGGCAAGGGAAGGTGCTGGGAGTGGAAGGTGGCTTGTTGGGGTGTGGGAGGGGGGACGCGTGAACTAACGAGGAGTCATGAAGGGAATGGTCTCAGTAGAATGTTGATAGGGTTGGGGAGGGAAGTATATCTCTGGTGGTGTGGTTTTACTGTTGGTGACAGAAATGGCGGAGGATGATGCGTTGTATCCTGAGGTTGGTGGTCTGGAAGCCGAGCATCAGAAGGCTTGCTAGAGGGTGCTACTGCGCCCTGCTGCAGCCAAACCACCTCTTCGATGCTATCTACCCTCTATTCCATCTTTGCACTGTTTGAAAACTTCGTCAGAATGCACTCAGTTCCTTCATGTAGACCATTAATGCACAAAGCGAATTTTGTGGTCCCAACACTGAGTCTTGAGGAATACCACTTGTCACTGGATGCCATCCTGAGAAGGACACTTTTATGCCCACTCTCTGCTTTCTATCAGACAGCCATGCATCTATCCAAGCTAGCACCTTGCTTGTAACACCAAGGGCACTAATCTTTTTCAGTAGCCTCCTGCGTGCCAACTTATCAAAGGATTTTATAGAAGCAGGTGGATAACATCTACTGGTTCTCTTTGGTCAAATCTGCTCGTTACTCCCTCAAAGTATTCCAGTTGGGTATGACCTCCCATTGATGAAACAATGCTGACTTTGGACTATTTTGCTAAATCCAAGTATTCATAAATCCCATCCTTCACGATGGATTCCAGGATGTTACCCACAAACAAGGTTAGGCTAATCAGTCTGTAATTTTCCATCTTCTGCCTAACTCCCTTATTAAATGGAGTGTCACGTTAGCAATTTTCCAGCCATTCCTGATTTTACTCATTCCTGAAAGATTACCACTTTCGCTTTCACTACCTCTTCAGCTATCTCCCTTACAATGCTGGGGTGTAGTCCATATGGTTCAGGTGATTTATCCAAATTCAGACCGTTCTGTTTTCTAGCATGTTCTCCTTGGTGATGATCACCATACTGAGCTCTGCCCTCTCACTCTCTTCAATTTTTGGGAAATTACTTGTGTCTTCCACCATGAACATTGATGCAAAGTTCCTCATTAGTTTCTTTGTTTTCCACTACTGTCTCTCCAGCATCATTTTCCAGTGGTCCATATTCACTTTTGCCTCTCTTTTGCACTTTATATATCTAAAGATCCTCTTACAGTCTCCTTTGTATTACTGGTTAGCGTATCTCCATATCTAATCTTCTCTGTCCTTTTTTTGCCCTCTGTTAGTCTTTGTAAGTTTCACAATTCGCTAGTTCCCCACTGCCCCTCACCACATTATACGCTTGCTCTTTTGCTTGTATGCAATCCCTGACTTCCGTCGTCAGCCCTGGCTCCCTCATCTTCCCTGTACCATGCCTCAATTCCTCGGCAAGAATCGCTGCTGTGACTCGTGAATTAATCTTGGAATCTGCTGCCATTGCTGTTCCCCTGTTTTTGATGCTTAACCACTCCCCCAGTCAATTCTACCCAGCTTCTCCCTTATGCCTCTGTAGTTGCCTTTAGTCAGCTGAAATACTGTTACCTCTGATTCTATCTTCTCTCTCCCAATTGCAGAATAAATTCAACCATGATCTGATCATTGCTTCCGAAATTTACCTTCACCCTAATCTCCATCACGAATCCTGCGTCATTAAATGCAGTATCATCTGTTCCCGAGTGGGCTCCACCAGAAGTTGCTCCAAAAAGCCATCTCATAAACATTCCAAAAATTCCTTTTCTTGCAAACCATTACTAATCTAATGTTCCCAGTTCCCCTGCATATTGAAATCACCCATGATTACTGTACTTTGCCTTTCCTACACATATTTTCTATCTCCTGGTGTATCTTGTGCCCCAGCTCCTGACTACTCTTTGGAGCCCTGTACAAGACTTCAACTGTGGTTGTATTACCTTTGTGGTTCCTCAATTCTACCCACGCAGATTCTACACCATCTGCCCTTACTTCCTTTCTTACTATTGATTTAATTTCATATCTTACTAACAATGCAAATCCACTCCCTCTGCCCACCTGCCTATCCTTAAATATCCTTAAATATTGAGATCCCCTTGCAGCCACATCTCTGTGATGCCCCTCGCTTCTTATCTGCTGATGTAATTCTGCGCCACAAGCTGATTTACCTTATTCCTTATACAGCATGCATTCAGTTGTAACCTCTTCAGTCCTGCATTGTCCGTCCCTCTTCTCATTGTCATTCATTTGTGCAGTGCGCCTGAAGTTTGATATGTTAAACATTTCCAGATGCTCTATCCTATTTGTACCTGTGCTGGAGATTTTAATAACCTCTACTGAGTTCTGTACTTTTGCCTCCTCTTTTAATTCGGCTTTTCTAATTAAACCTTATAACTGCACCCCCACCCCGCACACACACACACTCCTATTCAGTTTAAAGCTCTGTCTGGAGCCCCAGTTAGGATTCACTCGGACTTTGTCTCAGCAAGGTTCAGATGACCACTGTGCCATCGGAGCAGGTCCTTTCTTCCTCAAGAATAAAATGTGTTTATTCAACACAAAATACAAGATAAAAAAGCGTTTCTGTACATCCCAAAATATGAAAACTACAAAAAGACAATATTGTTAAAATACACTTACTATGTGGAGCTATATCAGTTATAATGTGAATTACAAAACCATGGAGGTGGTGTGCAAACTTTATCAATCATTATTTGACCCACAGCTGCGATCCTGATTTCCCCTCTGCCAGTGAGTCCCTTCACTGAGATTCCACCCTGCCTCTCACGCAGTGTCTACAGGGGCCATATGTTCCTGTTGGTCGAGAATATATAAATTAATCCACATTCTCCCTGGAACCAATCTATTGGTCTATTGGATTGTGTTTAGCTGTCAGCAACTCAGCTCTGGGATGTTATTGGCCATAAATGATCTGGGATGACAGCCAGTATCAGCATGGTGCTCACAGGGTATGGCACCAGACAGTCTGTGAGAGTTTCTAAGAAAAGTTTCTGTGTGGTCCTCCTCATGCTATCTCCTGATCTAACTTCACATTCGTCTGACACCCCTTGCTCTCACTCACTCTGTCGCTCCTTTTTTTCACTCTGTTTATCTCACTGCACTGTCTTTCTCTCTGTTTATTACTCTCCCTTTCAGTCTAGCTCCGATCATTACCTCTATTTTCAAGTTGTCAAGTTGGAGAGCTCATGGACGCATGGTGGGCTGAATGGCCTCCTTCTGTGTTGTATGAATTCTGAAGTTCTCTGACCCACAGTAACAAGTTTTGGTGCCTGGAGAGACAAGCTGGTCCAGTGAAGGACACAGTAGACAATTAACCATTATCTCTTCCTATTTTCTGACATGCAGCGACATCGAAATATCTGTTCAAACAAACAGATTCCTCATATTAAAATCAGCACACTTCAGACTGCCAGGCCATTGTGTTCAGTGCACTGTTTTGTTTTGTTGGTCTTAACTGGACTGGGATTAGTCTCCAACTCCTCCTCAGTCACTGTACCTGTGGGCCTACTGCTGTGGTTCCACACACCCCTCCCCCACCGCCGCCAAACATAAGTTTAAACCCTCGTAAAGGACGATAGCAAACCTGCCTTCCAGGAGGTTGCTGCCAGTTCAAGTCCATCCCGTCCATCTTGTTTATATCCTATCAACCAGGAATCCCAATGATCCACATATCGGAGACTGTTATCAGTTCAAGTGCATTCCGTCCTTCTTGTGTGTATCATACTAACCCGTGAATCCCAATAATCCACATTTCATAAATTGCTGCCAGTTCAGGTTCATCCTGTCCTTTTTGTGTATGTCCTCCCGACTCGGGAATCCCAACGATCCACATATCGGAAGTGCTGCCTCCCCTGCCAGCTCTTTGATCGTGTATTTAACTGTGTTACCTTACGATTCCGTACCTCATTCGCACGTGACATATTCTAATGTCTCCAGAATTCAAATATCTTTTCAGCACAACTCCAGCAAGGCCTTTTTATTAAACTGGTTAGACTTGATAATAAAATCTTAAGTTTGACGTCAGGAAAGTGAGACCACTGAATCAGTCCAATGACCACCGGATCTGATATCTATCCCCGCCACCAAACCTGTTTGACAAGGCGTACATATGGACCATCTATTTGCAGATGGACGAGGATAAACAGAAGATTAGAATACGTCAGAGCAGATGGATATGATTCCACCTGTTTACTCAGCTTTGCTATTCAATTGGATTCTAGTTATTCTGTTCCTTTCAATGGCAGGGTCTTTACCCAGCATCCCCAGCGGGTCAGAAAGTTCCCGGTGTCGTTGTGTGCACAGTCCTGCGAAGGGAGTATCTAGTGCCAGGCAATGGGATGTGGGGAGTCCCAGGGATGGCACAAGGAACGGCTGCATGTAGTGACGATGGACTGCGGGAACTGAGACAGATGGAATGGGCATCCAGGGACACTTCACTCAGACAAGTGGCCGGGCAAGATTCCTAAAGACCCAGAGGAACCCGCGAACCACAGCTGTTTTTACAAAAACCTGTCACATTTGCTGCATTTCTCCATCAAACAAAAGCAAAAATACTGTAGATGGTACAAAATCTGAAGCAAACACAGAGACGTACTGTGGAGAGAGAAAAGAGTTAATGCTCCCAATGCAGACACGGGTGAATCTACAAAGTCCACACAGACAGGGTCCAGAGATTAGAAATGAACCCAAGTCCCAAGCACTGTGAGGCAGCATTCCTGTGTCACCATGCTGGCCAAAGCTGGATAATTGGGGATAGTATAGTTAAAAGCATAGATACCGTCCTCCGTGATCGGGATTAAGAGTCCTGAAGGTTGTGTTGCCTATATGGTGCTCGGGTTTGGGATATATCATCTGTGTTGCAGAACTTGGAGCGGGAGGGGAATGATCCAGTGGTCAGGGTCCGTGTAGGTACCAACGGCTGGTCAAACAAATGACAATGAGAAGAGCGACGGGTAATACAGGACTGAACTATTATATCAGAAAGCATGCAGTATAAGGAATAAGGTAACTCATCCATAAATTGGCAGATACGACACAGTGGGCATTACAGTGACATCGCTGCAAGAGGATCAGGATTGGGAGCTGAATATTCAAGGATATTCATCCTGCCGAAAAGATAGGCAGGTGGGCAGAGAGATAGAGTTATCTCAGTATTAAGATTGGAATCGAATCAATGATCAATAATAAGAAATGTAATCAGTTTAGATGGTGTAGAATCTGTGTCGGTAGAATTGAGGAATCAAAAAAGTGAAAAAATGCAGTTGGAGTTATATACAGGGCGCTGGGGTGTAAGATACAACCGGAGCTGGAAAGATCTGTAGGAAAGGCAAAGTTACAGTGATCATGTGGGATTTTATTTTACAGATGGACTGGGAATTCAGATTGATAGTGGTTGGCAGGAAAAGGAATTTGTGGAATGTCTACGTGATGGCTTTTTGGATTAGCTTGTGCAGGCAGACTAGATGAGGGGATCTTAAGGTGACAGTGATCATAATATGATTGAATTTACTCTGCAGTTTCAGATGGAGAAGATAGAATCAGAAGTAACGGTATTACACCTGAATAAAGGCAATTGCACAGACATGAGTGAGGAGCTGGGTAGAATTGACTGGGAGACGGGCCCAGCAGGAAAGACAGTGCAACAGCAATGGCAGGAGATTGTTGGACTAATTCAGGATACAGCAGAGATTTATCCTGAGGAAAAAGAGACTTGTATAGGGAGGATGGGACAACCATCGCTGACGAGGGAAGTCAGGTATAGCGTAAAAGTAAAAGAAAAATGATATAATGTGGCAAAGTGCAGTGGGAAACCTGAGGATTGGAAAGTTTACAAAGACAAAACAGAGGGCAAACAAAATCAAATAAGGAGGGAGATTATTAAATATGGGGGTAAGCTAGCCAGTAAGATAAAGGAAGATTGTAACAGTTTCTTTCGATATATAAAGTACAAAAGAGCGGCAAAAGTGAACATTGGACTGCTGGAAAATGATACTGGAGAGATGGTAGTGGGGAACGAGAAAATGGAAAAGGCACTGAATATAACTTTGTGTCAGTTTTCATGGTGGAAGGCACGAGTAACACCTTAAACATTTAAGATATTGAGGAGCCAGAGCTGAGTATGATGGCCCCCACCATGGAAAACATGCTAGATAAAAAATGTAATGGCCCGAAGGTGGTTAAATAACCCTGACCAGATGGAATACATCCCAGTATTATAAGGAAGATACCGAAGGTGGAGTGGAGGCAATCGTGGAGATCTTTCAGCAATCACTAGAGTAAGGAACGATCCCCGACCATCGGAAACCCACTAGCGTGACACCCCTTTTTAACAAGGGAGTAAGGAAAAAGACAAAAAAACCCCACCATGAATAGTTTAACCTCTGTCGTGGGTAAGATCCTGGAATCCATTGTGAAGGATGAGGTTTCTGAATACTTGAAAGTGTTTGGTAAAATAGGGCAAAGTCGGCATGATTTCATCAAGCGAAGTTAATGCCTGACAAATCTATTGGAATTCTTTGAAGGTCAAATGAGCAGGCTCTACCAAGCACAACCAATGGATGGTATCCAACTGGAATTCAAGAAGGCCTTTGACAAGGTGTCACGCAGGAGATTACTGAGTATCATAAGGGTCCGTGGTGTTAGAGGCAAGGTGGTGGCATGGATAGAAGCTTGTCTGTTTGGCAAAAAGCAGAGAGTGGGGATAAAAGTGTACTTCTCAGGATGGCAGCCGGTGACAAGTGGTGATCCAGAATGCTCAGTGTTGGAATCATAACTTTTTACTTGTTACATTAACAATCTAGATGAGGGAATTGAGGCACTCTGGCTAGGTTTGCAGACGATACAAAGATAGGCACATGGACAGGTCATATTGAGGAAGGGGAGAGGCTGAACAAGGATTTGGTCAGATAAAGAGATCGGCAGATGTATTCCAACGTTTGAAAGTGTAAGGTCATGCACTTTAGCACGAAGAATAGAGGCATTGTCTATGTTCCAAATGGAGAGAAAATTCAGAAATCTGAAGTGCAAAGGGACTTGGGAGTTCTAGTGCAGGGTTCTCTCAAGGTCAGCTTGCACGTTGAGGCAGCATTTAGGAGAGTATTTGCAATTATGATTGGGAGCATTTACTACGAGAAAAATTGAATATAAGAACTGAATGTATCCTGCTCTGGTCAGACAACATTTGGAGTATTGTGCTCATTTTTGAGCAGGCTCTACCAAGCACAGCCAATGGAAGGATGTACTGGTCCTGGAGCGTGTTCAGAAGATTTTCACGCGATTGGTCATAGGAATGAAAAGCTTATTGCATGAGGAATGTTTGAGTACTCTGTGCCTATACTTGATAAAGTTTGAAAGGATCAGGGGGAATGTGAAATAGACAGGGTACTGAATGACCTGGAGAGTGTGGGTGTTGATAAGATATTTCCATTGGATTAGAATCAGAGGGCACAGCCTTAGATGAAAGGGAACACCTTTTAGAACAGTGATAAGGAGAAAGTTATTTAACAATAGAATGGAGAATCTTTGAAATTTATTGCCACAGAAGGCTGTGGGGGCAGGTCATTGAGTATATGTGAGACGGAGATCGATAGTTTTTGATTATCCAGGAGATCAAAGATTATGGAGAGAAGGTCGTAGAATGTTTTTGAGAAACCTATCAGCGATGATTGAATGACGGAGCAGACCCGATGGGCTAACTGTCCTAATTTATGCTCCAATGTCTTATAGTCTTCTGGTCTAAACCTTAAGGAACCACCTTGCATCTCTGAGAAGATAGATTCATGTTCTTCATGAAGGTCAGAAACTGTTGGAAATAGTCAACTGTTTTAGAATGAAGGTAATGTTGCTGCTGTCAGGGCGGTGGATAATATAACATTCAGTGTAGGATCACACACCAACTGCACTGTATTAATGTGGGGAGAGTTTATTCAAAACTTGGACCTCTCCATCTCTCTCAATGGGGAGTAGGGGTTGGGGTGGGTGGGCGTAACATCCGCCCAGACACTTAAAATATTCCGAATCATGCATCCTGAATGAAATAGCAGGCATGGAATTTATCACCTTCTCATTGACTGTTTAGAATATAAGGAGTGATTGTCCATCCCTCTCAGGATTCAATGCAATCACCTCTTATTCTCTCACAGCGCTACAGATCAACCTTCAGTCACTCCTCATGGTGCCATCATCCCAGGGGTTAATCTGGTTGAACTCCTCTTCACTCTCCCTGTGATAAGGAGATCACTCCATATAAATGAAAGAAAATCTGTCCACAATACCCCAAATACTGCCTCAGCAACACTCTCAGGTTTGATCACAATAATTCCTTTCCCTCACTTAGTTGGCTCCAATTCTTTTGTGTGACACAGGAAACAATTCATTTACAATGCACTGCCACTGATGTAGAATTTAAAAACATCCTTACATCTGGAGGTCAGCATTAATAAAGAAACAGCACCAGAGGTGACCATGGAGATGGACATCACTCTTTGAAGAGACTCAATCACAAAGGATACATCTAAAATAGTGAATGGCTACCTACATTAATGGAAATGAGCCGTTGGAATATGGGATGCAGGCAGAGGAAGGGAGCTACTATTCCTTTTGTTCTGCCCTCACGGGATGTGTGTAGCCATGGTCAGGCCAGAATGTTATGCCGATCTTGAACTGAGTGGCTGTTTCAGCGGTTCCACAGGATAATAAATAGTAAAGCAATTTGCCGTAGGTTTGCAGTTAAACAGAAACTTGACCAGAGAAGGATGACTCACTGCCTTCTCTAATGGGCATAAGGTAAGTCGACATCCACAGATTATTATTCTGTGGCTCAAGAATACGAGCCAATGACGTGACCCACCATACACTGTCTGCCCATCTTTCAGATTTTGTGCAGAGAACAAGTTAAACATCACAAGTGCAATTATTTTGCAATGGACACGTGGTTAGAAGGGACTTGAAACAGATGCATCTGGAATTAAAAAAGGAACAAACGATTATTTATTCAGGAATTGAACTGAGGCTGAGGAGGAGACTTGGACGTCTTAACGGTGGTAATGGACAGGACTGGGATGTGGGGAGGAGATGGAGATGTACACTTTGCAGGAGGAAATGAATCAAAGAGGCTGAGAACAGTGTGTTTTCCTGTCGCGTATTGGAGAGTAATTTGTAAATAATAATTTGCTAGTTTTAATTTCTAAGGAATGGAAATTTGATTGGAGCTGAAAACGCCGGCTTGCACCTTTACAAAATCTGCATATCATCAGCATCGATTCAGTTCAGACCATTTCAATAAACAGACTGAGTGACTTACCAGGAACACAAACTATTGCAAGGTTAGGATAGTAACCAGCTTAAATAACCATCAGCACATCTTCAATCCGATATGCTAATGATATTCAAGGCTGTGAAAGCCAGTAAAGACCTTCGGATAAATCCATGTCCATTGTTGGAACATTCCAGTCTAATGTTCCCAGATTTTCAGCTCTCCTGCCCTTCTCTCTGAAGCTGCTAATCCCACTTCTTGCTGTGAGACATGCTCCCGCTCACACCATGGTATAAAACACTGAAAGCATTCCCTTATTGATAGAAGAGAGAAACTCTCTAGGGACGCATACGATCCATGGAGACTGACATCATTACAATGGCTGAACAAATAGCTCCAGTTAACCCCTTTGAATTCAATGCTACTTTATTAAAATTCAAAATAACGTTGAACATTTATGCATTCTGGGTATGATATGTGAGTGTGACTGAAGGAAGGAATGTTGAAGATGGCAGATTGATTGTGTGTAATCATTCAGTCAGTCTTGGATATGGAAGTAAGGCCAGAAGTTTAACGGAACATAAACATGCTTCTCTGTTCATAAATACAGAAATAAATCCCGTAACTACTGATCAGTCATTGCAATATATATAAAATATTGAGAAAACAACTATCATCTATGATCTGATAGCAAAATGTGCCAAAAACATCGTGGGTTACAACAAACAAACAGCATGGATACGTTTACAGAGAATTGCACATGACAAACACAGTTCAGATTGTTATTCCAGGATCGGAGAGGGCAAGTGTGGGTCATGCTGTTGATGTTATCGATGTTAAGGAACTGTCATGAAGTGTCATTTAATGGACTTCAATTACATTGTGATTATGATACCGGGGAAAAGACAGAAGATGGAGAGGGCTGGGGAACATGACTTTTTAGATTGGGCGGAGGGACAGTGATGTTCCCCCGTTACCAGAATTGCAAAGTAACTCTTTATAACTCATATGAAGAACAGATTCAAGAGTACACCTACAATGAGGAATGAGCAGAGATAATATTAATGAAATGCGTTTATGCAATATAAAATAGAGAAACAAAATGATTTTCTGCACACACCAAAGTACAAAGAGATAAGGTTGTTAAAATACACTCTTGACATTAAGCTATATAAAGTGAAATGTAAATTACATAACTAGGAAAGTGGTATGCAAACTTTATCAATCATTATTTGACCCACAACTAAGATCGTGATTTCACCTCCGTCAGTGAGTACCCTCACTGAGATTCTCTGGCCTAGTGTCTCATACAGTATCGGTGTGGGCGGGGGGGGGGGGGGAGTTGGGGAGTCGTGGAGGCGGGGTGGTGGTTATCATTTCCTGCTGCTCTTGGCACAGTCTATATAAAAACTATGCTTTCTCTATGGAACCAATCTATTGGCCGAATGGGTTCTGTTTAGCTGTCAGTAACCCAGCTCTGTGGTATTGTTGGAAAAAAATATTTGGGATGACAGCCAGTATCAGCACAGTGCTCACAGTGTACGGCACCCATACAAAGGGCTTGCCGTCCAGAGGAATTTCTAAATAAAGCTTCTAACTTCTGTCTGTCCATATTTATCTACCGTAATGCAGTCTTCTGATCTATGTAACTTCACCCTCATCTAACACCTCTTCCTCTCGCACTCAGTCAGTCGCTCCCCTTTCAATCCTCTCTCAGTTTATCTCCCTTCACTTGCTTTCTCTCTGTTTATTTCTCTCACACACAATCTCTCTTCACACACTCTTTCGATCTCCAATTGTGCAGTTGGAGAGCTTGTGGCTCCAAAATGGGCTGATTAGCCTCCATCCACTCCATAATAATTGAGGTTCTCTGACCCACAATAAATACTTCCTGAACAGGCATGCTGGTCCGGTGACAGGTACAGTGCACTATCACCTATTATCTTTTCCTGCTCTTCTCTGGTGTACAGCTGCCTTGAAATGTCTGTTCAAACTAAACAGACTGAATGAAATTCGAGCAGTCGAGAAGGTGTTCATGACTGTGTATTTCCATCAGGATTTAATGAAGGATGAGATTCCAGAATAACATAAGCAATGAATGAAAAACAGGGCAGCACAAGAAATGGCAGCTGGGTACAACATGTGGTTCCAAGTAGATCTCATGGTATTACCGATAGATTATCAATCTGGAAAAATCAGCTCCTGTTCTGTGGATCCAGGTTGAATCCCGCCACTGCAGATGGTGGAAATTCAATTCAATAATGTAAAAATATCCCTGGAATTAAGAATCTACTGATGAGAATGAAATCATTGCCGATTGTCAGAAGAATCCATCTGGTTCACTAATATCCTGCAATGAAGGAACCTGACATGCAACTCCAGACCCAAAGCAATGTCATTGACTCTCAATCGCCCCCTGAAAAGGTCTAATCGGTCATTCAGTTGTACCAATCACTACAAAGATTCAAACAAATGAAACCGGATGGACCACCTGGCATCGAAATGGGCACCGGAAAAGTCAACATTAGAAACATCACTGTAGAACCTGAAAAGTCTTCCTTACTGACGTCTGAAGTCAAGTGCCAATATTGGAACAACTGCCTTACAGAATAGTTAAGCAACAGCCTGACATAATCATACTCACGGAATCATACCTTACAGAAACAACAGAAATTAAACATGGACAAAGGAGACTCTCACTGATTACCACGTAACGTCGTTCCTCAGCTGAATCAGTCCTTCTCCATGTTAAACAACACTTGGCGAAAACATTGACTGTGGCAAGGGCACGAAGTGTATTGTGGCTGGGGGATTTCAAATTCGACTGTCAAGAGTGGTTTTACAGCAGCACTACTGATCACGCTGGTCGGCTCCTAAGGACATAGGTACTAGATTGGGTCTGCAGAATGTGTTGAGGCAATGAACGAGAGGGTAAGAAACATACCTGACCTCGTCCTTACCATTCTACCAACTGCAGAGGTATATGTCCATGACAGTATCGGTAAAAGTGACCACCACACTGTCCTTGTGGAGACAAAGTCTATTGTCTCCATAAACTCTATTGTGTTGTGTGGTACTATCACCATGCTAAATGACACAGACTTTCAGCAGATCTAGCAACTCAAGACTAACCGTCCATAAGACACTGTGGACCATCAATAGCAGCAGAACTATACTCCAGCACATTCTGTAACATCACGGCCCAGCATGTCCCCCACTCAATCATTACCATCAATCCAGAGGATTAAACCTGGTTCAATGGAGAATGCAGGAGGGCATGCCAGGAGCAGAACCAGGAATATATAAAGATAAAATGTTCATCAGCTGAAGCTTCCAAACAGTAATACTTGCGTGCCAGATAGCATAAACAGCAAGGGACAGGTAGAGCTTAGCGATCACAGAACCAATGCATCAGAATTAATCTCTGCAGTCCTGCTAATCTGATCCTCTAGGGTGGCTGACGATTAAACAACTCACCAGAGTAGGAGTCTCCACAAATATCCCCAACCTCAAAGATGGAAGAGCCCCGCACAACAGTGCAAAATATAAGGCTGAAGCTTTCGTTGCAATCTTCAGTCAGAAGTTTTGAGTGGATGATTCATTTCGGCCTCCTCCGGTCATCCCCATCGTTACAGCAGTCTTCAGCAAATTCGATTCACTGATATCAAGAAACGGTTGAAGGCACTGCATACTGCAAAGACTATAGGCCCTGATAACATGCTGGCAATAGTCCTGAAGACTTGTGATCCAGACCATCCCGCTCTCCTAGCCAAGCTGTTCCAGTATGTTGACAAACCGACAATGGGGAAAAACTGCTCAAGTATGTTCTGTACATAAAACGCAGGTCAAATTCGACCCGTCCAAATACAGCCTTATCAGTCGACTCTCTATCATCAGTAAAATGATGGAAGGTGTCATCAACAGTGCTATCAAACCGCACTTCCTCAAAACTAACCTGCTCAGTGACGCCCAGTTTGGGTTTTGCCAGGGTCACGCAGCTCCTGACCTCGTCACAGCCTTGGCTCAAACATAGAAAAAGGAACTGAATTCCAGCCCTTGACATCAAGGCTGCATTCTGCCAAATGTGACATCAAGGACCCCAAGCAAAAACGGTATCGCTGGCCAACACTCCATTATTGGAGTCATACCTGACAGATAGGAAGATGGTCATTGTTGTTGGAGGTCAGTCATCTCAGCTCCAGAACATCTCTGCTGTAGTCCCTTAGGATAATGTCCTCGATCCAAACATCTTCAGCCGCTTGAACAATGACCTTCCTTCCATCATAAGGTAGAATTGGGGATATTCTATGATGACTGCACAATGTTTATCTCCATTCGCAAATGTTCAGATATGGAAGTAATCCATTCCCAAAGCAATATCCAGGCTTGGGCTGGCAAGTGGCAAGTAACATTTGCGCCACATAAATTCAGACAATGACTGTCATCAATAAGAAACAATATAACCACTTTGTATTCAGCAGCAGTATCATCACTAAACTCCCCCACTATCAATATTCTGGTGGTAGTGGTGGTGGGGGGAGGGGTGGTGGGGGCTGGGGTGGGGGGGTGTTAATTGACCTAAACATCAACTGGACTCGCCACATGAATCTAAGAGCAGATCAGAGGTAGGAATACTGCACGAGTGACTCACCTCCTGACTACCCAAAGCCTGTCCATTATCTACAAGGCACAAGTCAGGAATGAGATGGAATATCCTCACTTGCCTGAATGAGTGCAGCCCCAACAACATTAAAGAAGCTTGACACAATCCAGGACAAAACAGCCCATTTGATTTGCACCACATCCACAAGCATTCACTCCTTTCACCAGGGTCGCTCAGGAGCAGCAGTGTGCACTATCTACAAGACACAATGGAGAAATTCCCCAAAGATACTCAGACAGCTCCTTCCAATCTCGCGAACACTTCCATCTGGAATGATAAGGGCAGTAGACTTTTGGGAACACCACCACCTTCAAATTCCCTTCCAAACGAGTCAACATCCTGATTTGGATATGCATTGCCGTTCCTTCACTATTGCTGCGTGAAAACCCTGGAATTCCCTCTTTAGTCACTAGTGGGTCACCGCACAGCAGGTAGGTTGCAGCAGTTCGAGAAAGCAATTCACCACCACCGTCTCAAGGGCAACTGCGGAAGGGCAAGAAATACTGGGCACATCCAGCGATGCCCACATAGAAAAAAATCTTTTTTAAAAATAGTTCCAAGTTGAGCATCTCGATGGGACAGGTCATCTGATTTGAACACGAACAGGAAAGCAGTGTTTCTAATATTGAACATTTTAGACTTTTCTGTTATTAAAGGGTGTTCAGTATTCGATGACATATTGTTGCTGAATGCTGTGATAAATTGCACCTGTTTTGTTTAAATCAACAATACTGGCGTAACAGGATCAATCCTTTGAAAATACCAGACAGAAGCAGTGGCTTGACTTGAATTACACCGATAAAGTCATCACTCCCTGCAACACTGACTCTCAGCAGAAGCACACCCTACCCCCTTTTGCTGTGAGTTTACTTCATTATGGCGCACAAGCCCAGTCTATTGATGTCACTCCGTCTCAATACTAACTCATTGGTGCTCACACCAACCATGTCACTGTGTATTGATGACGATGGAGGTCGGTCGGCGAGTGGATGTCTATGATGAATAATTGTGTGACTGCCAGGCTGAAACCTGCCCCGACAGCCTCGGATCTACCTGTGCCCGCTGTCACCGCTGCAGGCATGATCAGTCTTCCTGCTGGTCAAATCAAGGAAAGCGACAGCCATGGATCGTGTTCCCGGCTGAGCACTCAGATCCTGTGAGGACCAACTGACAGAGGTACTCACATACAATTTCAGCCTTTCCCTCCCATAAGCTGAAATTCCAACCTGCTTCAAAAAGATCAACATCAACCTTCATCATTTTGCTTCCAATTAAACCTGTTGGACTAGAACCTGGTGTTGTGTGATTTTTAACTTTGTACACCCCAGTCCAACACTGGCATCTCCAAATCATAACATCAACCTTGTAAGTGAGAAAGCTCATGCTTTAATGACTTAATGATTACCGCCAAATGGCTCTATCCTCAATAAACATGGAGTGATTTGAAAGGCTGGTTATGGACCACATCACCTCCAATCTCCCAGCCTTACTTGGTCCCCTATAATATGCCGACTGATGTAACGGATCCACAACAGATGGCGTATCCCGAGCCATGTACTCATCCCTAGGACATCTGGACAACAAAGATACCTACATCGGACTCCTGCTCATTGAGTACAGCTCCAACTTAAACATCATTATCCCCTCCAGACTGATCTCAAAATTCCGTGACCTTAGTCGTGGCTCCACCCTCTGCAACTGGATCCCCCAGTTTCTGACCCACAGACTACAATTAGTGAAGATAGGTATCTGCAACGCCGCCACAATAACACTCAACACTGGAGCTCCTGGAGGATGTGTCCTCAGCCCCCTACTGTACTCCCTGTACACACACCGCTGTGTCCCTCAGCCCCTACTGTACTCCCTGTACACACACGGCTGTGTCCCTCAGCCCCCTACTGTACTCCATGTACACACATGGCTGTGTCCCTCAGCTCGCTACGGTACTCCCTGTACACACACGGCTGTGTCCCTCAGCCCCTACTGTACTCCCTGTACACACACGGCTGTGTCCTCAGTCCCCTACTGTACTCCCTTACTCTTAAAGCTGTGGCCTCAGCCCCCTACCGTATTCCTTGTACACATACGGCTGTGTCATCACCCCCGGCTGTACACCCTATGCAACAAAAGATGTGACCTCAGCCCCCTACTGTATTTCTGTACACACATGGCTGTGTCCCTCAGCTCGCTACGGTACGCCCTGTACACACACGGCTGTGTCCCTCAGCTCATTACGGTACTCCCTGTACACACACGGCTGTGTCCCTCAGCCCCCTACTGTACTCCCTGTACACACACAGCTGTGCTCCTCAACCCCCTACTGTACTCCCTGTACACACACGGCTGTGTCCCTCAGCTTGCTACTGTACTTCCTGTACACACACGGCTGTGCTCTAAGCCCCCTACTGTACTTCTGTACACACACGGCTGTGTCCCTCAGCTCGCTACTGTACTCCCTGTACACACATGGCTGTGTCCCTCAGCTCGCGACTGTACTTCCTGTACACACATGGCTGTGCTCTCAGTCCCCTACTGTACTTCCTGTACACGCACAGCTATGTCCTCAGCCCCCTACTGTACCCCCTGTACACACACGGCTGCGTCCTCCGCTCCCTACAGTATCCCTGTACACACACGACTGTGTCCCTCAGCTCGCTACTGTACTCCCTGTACACACACGGCTGTGACCCTCAGCCCCCTACTGTACTCCCTGTACACACACGGCTATGTACTCAGCCCCCTACTGTACTCCCTGTACACACACGGCTGTGCTCTCAGCCCCCTACTGTACTCCTGTACACACACAGCTGTGTCCCTCAGCTCGCTGCTGTACTCCCTGTACACACAAGGCTGTGACCCTCAGACCCCTACTGTACTCCCTCTACACACACGGCTGTGTCCTCAGCATCCTACTGTACTCCCTGTACACACGGGGCTGTGTCCCTCAGCCCCCTACTGTACTCCTTCTACACCCACTTCTGTGTCCTCAGCCCCCTACTGTACTCCCTGTACACACACAGCTGTGCTCTCGGCCCCCTACTCTACTCCCTGTACACACACAGCTGTGTCCTCAGCCCCCTACTGTACTCCCTGTACACACACGGCTGTGTCCCTCAGATCGCTACGGCAATCCCTGTACACACAGTGCTGTGTCCTCAGCCCCCTACATGAGGACACATGTGATTCAGTTGAAAAGGTAAGCAGTTTGCTTAGTATTTTGCAGACGACATTTGGAAAGACATGTAATGATTAGGGGAATTGTGGATAGTGAGGAGGAGTGTTAAAGTTTGCAGCAGTGTGTAGGTCAGCTGGGACGCTGTGCAGAGAAATCACAAACCGAATTTCATCGGGACAAGTGTGAAATGATACATTTATGAAGTCAAATGGAAGAGAGAAGTACACTAATTGACGAATTGGAAACATTGATAAACAGATTAACTCGGGAGAGAATATGGCCCCTTAAAGATCAATAAGGCTACCTATGTATGGAACCACATATACATAGGTTGGAGGGATACGAATCAAGTATTTCTCCTCAGTATTTAATGTGGAGGAGGTTACAAGAGCGAGAGAATGAAGAAATATATAGTGATACCTTGAAAAGTGTCTATATTACAAGGAGGTGTTGGACATTTTAAAACACATAAAGGTGAACAAATCCCTGGAACCTGAGCAGTTGGGAAGCTAGGAAAGAGATTGCTCAGCATTTTGCTGATACATTTGTAACATTGATTTCCATAGGTGAGGTGTCAAAAGACTGGAGGGCAGCTAACGTTGTGTCATTATTTAAGAAAGTAAGGAAAAAAACAGGTAACTATAGATCGGTGAGCCTGACGTTAATGGTGACTAAATTGTTAGAGGCGATTTCGAGGAAAAGGATTGATGCATTTGGAAGGGCAAGGACTGAAGAGGGCTTTGTACATTGGAGATCACGTCTCACTGACGCGGTGAAATTATTTGAGCAAGTGATGAAGATGATTCATGAAGGCAGGACAGTGGATGTTGTCTTTATGGAATTCAGTAAGAAAACCAAAATATTCAACATGGTAGACTGGTTAGCAAGGTCAGACTGCCTGGGATCCAGGGAGAGCTCACCATTTAGATCCAACATTTTCTTGAATATCAGAGACAGGGCGTGACAGTGGACATTTGTTCATTAAACTTGGAGACCTGTGACCAGTGGTATGCCGCAATGATCAATACTAGGTCCACTCCTTTTGTCACTAATACATATCATTTGCATTTGAGTATATGATGTATGATCAGTAAGTTTGTAGATAATGCCAAATTTGTTGGTGTAGTCGACAGTGAAGAATGATCTGTCAGATTATAATGGGACCTTGTTGAGGTGAACCGAGGAGTGGCAGATGGAGTTTATTTTAGTTAAATGTGAGGTGTTGCATTTTGGCAAGACAAATCAGGGCAAGACATATAGGTAGGGTCCTGTCGAAATCTACCAATCAGGGAGAACTAATCGAAATTATCGAATCCCTACAGTGAGGAAACAGCCTATTCGACCCATCGAGGCCACACCGAACCTCTAAACAGTATCCCACTGGACAAACACCAACCCTAAACCTCTGATCTTGCATTTCCCATGGCTAATCCACCTCGCCTAAACATTCCTGGGTACCTTAGCATGGCCAATCTACCATTATCTGTATATCTTTATACTTGCAGAGGAAAACATAACATCCGGAGGAAACTCATGCAGACACGGGGAGAATGTGCAAACTCCATACAGGCTGTCATTCAAGGATGGAATTAAACCCAGATCGCTGTGCTCTGAGGTAGCAATGCTAGTCACTGAGCTACTGTGTCACCTTGTGGTGCAGGTTCTCCGTTCCTTGAAAGTGCCGTCACAGGTAGATAGTAAAGTGAAGAAGGCACATCGTGACTTCCCTTTGCTGGTGCGTGCTTTGAGTCTAAGCCTTTGCAAGACATGTTACATCTGTACAGGACATTGGTTTGGCCACTTTTGTCATATTGCCTTTAATTCTGGTCTCCCTGCTGTCGGAAAGATGTTGTCAAACTTGAAAGGGTGGAGAAGAGATTTAAAAGAATATTGCAGAGGTTGGAGGGTTAGAGTTACAGGGAGAGTTTGAATAGGCTGGGACTACTTTCAAGTTGTGAGGCTGAGAGGGGACCTTAAAGAGGTTTATAAAATCATGAGGGGCATAGATAACGTCAACGTCTTTTACCCAGGATAGGCGAGTCCAAAGGTTTAAGGTGAGAGGGGAAAGATTTAAAAAGAGAAATGAGGGACAACATTTTCACACAGAGACTGCTGTATGTATGGATGGATCAGCCAAAAGATGTGGTGGAGACAGGTACAGTTACACCATTTAGAAGGCATTTGGATGGATACATGCATGGGAAGTGTTTAGAGGGAGATGGGCCAAGTCCTGGTAAGGGGGACGAGATTTATTTAGGATAGTTGGTCGGTATGGACGATCAGACAGAAAGGTATTTTTCCGTGCTATACATCTCTGAGACTCTATTGCCTCTTGAGCGTATGACACAGGGACAGGAGGAGGCTATTCAGCTTCTGAATTCTGTCAGTCAGCTTGTTTGCTCAATTACTGTGAGTAAAACACAAAAATATATCATTCAGATTTTGATGGTGTTTTACAGAAACAGGAGAAAGGCTTTTAGTCAAGAGAAGCTGTAAGGAATGTGAAGAGGCCATTCAGTCCCTCAACTCCATTCCACAGGAGCAGCAGGTGAGGACAGAACTATTGCAGCCTGTTAGTCAGCAGCAAGAGGAGGACATCTACTATCGCAAACCTTGGATCAGGAGGCAGTCACTCAGCTGCTCAAGATTGGGACATAGGAACAGGAGGCAGTCATTCAGCTGCTTGAGACTGGGGCACAGGGACATGAGGCAGTCATTCAACCGCTTGAGACTGGGACACAGGGACAGGAGGGAGTCACTCAGAGCTCGAAACCGGGACACAGGGAACTCTGTAGACTAGTGAGTCCCGAGGATCCTGTTACGCAGGAACAGGAGGAGGTGACTCAGTCCCCACCAGTATGGGACACTGGGAGAGAAGGGGAGTTTTCTTGGAACAAATAGAAATATATGAATAAATTGCATTCGTGGTCCATTCAATCCTGCTCCACCATTCACAAAGACCACGTCTGATATGATTATGATTCCTTCATTCCATTTTACGGAGACTCCCCTCTCTGCAGCCTCTGCTCCATTTGTTGGTCATGTTGCAGACCCAGATGCTGCAACAACACTCACCATGATTCATCCAGAAGGATGGGTCTAATAGGATGAATCAGGATTTGAAAGGTCCAATCACAAGAATGAAAACACAAAATAAAGGTATTGCCAGATGTTTACTTCTCTCACATTCGCAATCCAACTCACAAAACCAGCCCATCTATTACATATTCAGGATGGAGCACTGTGTAGATCCGGCTAGTGTACTGCTGAATGCAACCCAGCAATACCCAGAGTGAAACTCTGTGTAGCCCACACCAATGCCTGATCCATAATCCTGGACTAAATATCCAGCGTGGGGAGCTGTGCACTGCACACTGGTTCATTCATATATAAGCCCAGGCTATTGCATTGTTCTGTAACACTGTGTTAGATCACTGCCCAGTGTGGGGAAACTAGCAGCCAATTTTGGAACTGACAGGATGTGCAGCTCCCATTCATTTACAGCTCCATATCTCCACTGTACTCCACTTGATAAGGGGTGCTGCGACTGTGAAAATCACTGCGAGGAAGAGATGTAAATGGAAACAATTTAAATACCAATAGTTCTGATAAAGGTGCATATCACTCTAATATCTAAAGATGAAATAACTGAGATAATATCCAATGAGGTTTTGTGAACTAGGCAAAGAAGTAAGAGGGGGATGGTGATGTTATAGTGGTTGAATTATAAGCCTCTAGATAATCAATGGGAATTAGAGGAACAAATATGCAGGGAGACTGGCGAGACTTGAAGGAGCAACAGGATTGTTATAATAGGTGATTTTAACTTTCCTAATATAGACTGGGACTTCCAGATGATTAAGAACATAGATAGAACGTAATTTGTTAAGTGTGTTCAGAATAGTTTCCACAAGCAGCATTTAGAGGGTCCTACTGGGGAAGGGACAAACTCGACCTACTGTTGGGAAATAGGGGTAGGAACGGTGACGGAGGTAAAGTGGGGGAGAATTTTCCGAAAAGTGACTAGAGCTTTATTAAATTTAAAATAGTTATGGTAGGGACAATATTGGTCCACGGATTCAAGTTCTAAGTTGGGGAAAGGCGTATTTTGTTGAAATTAGACATGGGATTGCAAGGGATGATTGGAGTAGTTTGTTTCCAGGTAAAAGAATCCCGGGCAACGGGGCGGGCTTCAAAAGTGAGATAGTTCGAGTTCAAGGTCTACAAGTTCCTGTGAGGGTGAAGGGAAAGTGAGGCTGGAAGACAGAACCCTGGATGACAAGCGATGTTGAGGCTCTGACCAGCAAAAAATGAGGCGTCGCTCAGGTACAGGCAGCTGGGACCAAGGGAATCTCTGGAGGTACACAGGGGATACAGGAGTTTACTGAAGAAAGAAAGCAGCAAGGTGAAAAGGGGGGATGAGATAGCCGTGGCTGAGCAGATCGGTGTGAATCCAAATTCAGTATAGAAAAGAAAAAGAACAACCAGAGAGAGAATAGGACGCCGTACAATCCAAAATGGGCATGCATGTGTAAAACCTCAAGAGATGGTTGAGTCCCTCAATTCCCCCTCTGTGTTTAACATGAAGAAAGACATGAGGACCTGTGACCTTTGGGACGTTAATTGACATATATTGGAGCAGTCCATATCATTAATGGTACTAATGGACATATTAGAATGCTTAAATTCAGATAAATATCTTGGTCCTGACCAGACAAATCCAAGAGCACTGCAAGAGGTGAGAGAAGACAGTTCAGGGTCTAAGGACCCGGAAGGCTGGGCCATAACAAACATGCCCTTATTCAAGAAGGGCTGCAAATAAATGCCTGGGAAATATAGACCAGTAAGCTTCACATCTGTTTTCGGTAAACCACTTGAAAAGGTTCTGAGAGATAAGATGTGCATGCATTTGGAAAGACAGAGTTTGACTTGGAGCCGTCAGCATAGCTTTGTGCGTGGCAGATCATGCCTTACACATTTTGTTAGAGTTTTTGAGGAAGTGACCAGAAAGGTTGACAAGGGCAGGGTGGTGGACATAGTCTATGTGGATTTCAGTAAGACCTTTGATAAGGTACCACATGGTAGGCCGCTCTGGAAGGTTAGATCGCATGGACTCCAATGTAAACTGACAAATTGGCGACACAATTGGCTTGACGTTATGAAGCAAATGGTTATGGTGGAGGTATGCTTGTCGGACTGGAGGCCTGTGACTAGTGGAGTGCCTCAGTGGTCGGTCATGGGCCCATTGCTGTTTGTTCTCTATGTCAATGGTTTGTACCAGAGTGCACAGCGCAAGGTTAGTAAGTTTGCAGATGACTCTAAATTAGAAGGCATCATTTACAGTGAGGAACCTTGTCAGAAATTGCAGCAGTACCTTGGTCAGCTGGGGAAGTGGGCTGAGAAATGAGAAAATGGCGTTTAATAAAGATAAATGTGACGTCTTGCATTATGGAAAGTCAAATCCAGGTTGGAGTTTAATGATGAATGAAAGGGTCTTAAGGAGTGTAGTGGAACAAAAGGAGTTTGGAGATCAGGTGCACAGTTGTCTGAAATTTGAGTCCCAGATACACAGGACAGTGAAGAAGGCTGTTGGGGTACACTGGCCTTCATCAGGGCATTGAGTATATACGTTGGGATGTTATGTTCCTGTTGTACAGGATGTTGGTAAGGCTGCAGTTGGAGTATTGTGTTCAGTGTTGTTCACTTTGCTCTAGAAAGGATATTATTGCACGAGAAAGAGTGTAGAAGAAATTTACAAAGATGTTTCCTGAGCTAAAGGCTCTAAGTTATAGGCAGAGTTTGGACAGATTAGAACTTATTTTCTTACAGTAGGAAACTGAAAGGGTTCTTATAGTAGTGTAACTCTTATAAAATCATGAGCGGCGTGCATGGGGTGAATATTTCAAATTTTTTCCCAAGGTTGGGGAATCAAGGATGAGAGGGCATCCATTAATATCTGGAAAGGAAAAACTATATAAAAAGGAACCTGGGGGTCAACGTTTTTACACAGAGTGTGGTATGCATATGGACTGAGCTGCCAGTGGAAGTGGTAAAGGTGGGTACAATAACAACATTGAAAAGGCATTTGGACAAATACACAGATAGGAAAGGATTAGGGGGATACAGAGCAAGGGCAGGGAAATGGGGTGAGTATGGATACAGAGCAAGGGCAGGAAATGGGGTGAGTGTGGATACAGAGCAAGGGCAGGGAAATGGGGTGAGTGTGGATACCGAGCAAGCGCAGGGAAATGGGGTGAGTGTGGATACAGAGCAAGGGCAGGGAAATGGGGTGAGTGTGGATACAGAGCAAGGGCAGGGAAATGGGGTGAGTGTGGATACCGAGCAAGGGCAGGGAAATGGGGTGAGTGTGGATGGACACTTTGGTTGGCATGGACCAGCTGGGCTAAATGGCCAGTCATACTGGCAGTCTAGTGCAGTATGACTGTAAGTGAGTGTGTTTTGGAGTGGAGACAGAGCGGGTGAGACTGAGAAAATATGTCATGGAAGGATATGTTCACAGGTTTCAGAATGCTGAAATGAAGACATTTCGATAGTATCATGCAACACGGGTCAGTATTATGAAGAATTATGAGTGAACGGGATATTGCTGTGAGTTCAGGCGATGGAGAGTTTTGGATGAGCATTTGTTCTGCAGCTTTGTAACTGGGAGTGAGGACAGCAGACTCTTCGCCTCACTGGGCTGAATCTAATTAAAAAGCTGTCTCAGTGACAATTTCATTGAGAGTGACAGAGGGATTGTATTCACGAGGCCGCGCTAGTTTCCTGGAGCTATCTTACCAAACTCATCTCATTAATTACCCACCCCACTCCATGGTGTCCCTCTCATACAATGCCAGCCCGATTCTCCCACCCATCATGACTGGAGATACTCACAGTCGCCTGGATGCCCCTGGATATTCTCTGATTCCTGGCAATGATGTCATCTCTAAAAGGCTAATTGTCACACGGTTGAGCTTTCTCAGTTTGGAGCTGCCCTGCACAGTTTACCCGAGCATGGCAGCTAAGGGGAAATTACACCACAGATTGTTGACAGCAGCACGAAGGTCATGGTGGATGGGCTAGTACAGAGGGGGACAATTCTCTTCCCAGAGGGGGCCACACCACTAGACCCACCGAGCGTGGACTGCCTGCACCACCCAGGTCAGTGCAGTATCTGCGGTCTGAAGAAATGCCCAGCAATACAGGACATGCATCAATAACCTTCCCCCTTTGTCAGGATAAGGGTCACCGTATTCTCTCTGCTCCCTCACACTCACTGTATATCTGTTATAGTACTGACCCACGATCAAGGCTCATGCTCCACCACTCTCACTACTGCATGCATCATCTTCCCTCTCTTTCTCTCTTGCATTTCTAGTGCCCCCGACACAGTTATAGAATATTCTGGAGCAAGCCAATTATGGAATGTTCCAGATAATGTTCCAACATATTCCCAGCTTCAGGAAATCGGCTGTGCCCCAGTGTGTAACACGTAAGACGATGGAGTCGAGATGTACGTTTTTCAAATCACACACAAATAAAATCCACCATGAGGCCATTCAGTGCTTCAAATATGCACAAACATTCATTCCGGTCGGTGGTGATCTGATGGTTTTCTCCGCTCCATGTCACAGGAGCTTTCATTCATTCAACCGCCAGCTTCCTGTTACCGAGCAGACGATTCTCAGAAGTTTTTTTTTACCCCGGGTTTCTTCCAGCATGTGTTCAGAAGGCATTTCACATGGGGACGGAATCTCCGAACAATATATTTCATCTGCTTTATAAATTCATGCAGCAGCCAGCATGCTTTCCACAGACCAATCAAAAACATGCACTTATTTCATGGTTATCGATATCTAATCACAATTAGTCATTCTGGTGATTTCACTTGTCTCACCTTATTGTATTCAGCCAAAGACACCTTCCAAACACTTGTCTCAATATAAAATACGATTTCTAGCAGAGAATGTTTTGATCCTCAGCCGTTATCATGACCGTTACATCAAATATACATTTTACCTTGTCATGAATGTTTCTCTTGCCCTTTGTCTGTGACTGATTCTGTGTGTAACAGTTACACAGTCTCCCACTCAATTGGCTGGATGGTTGGTTTGTGATGCAGAGGGAGGACACCAGCGCAGGTTCAATTCCCCACACTTACAGAGGTTACCATGAAGGGGATGCTCTCTCAACCTTACCCCATCACCCATGTGGTGATCTTCAGCGTAAACCACCATGAGTGGTCTATCTAGTGAGAGTTCTTTGGGACTCTATTCTATCAATGTTAGCATTTAAATTTTTTTAACAAATAGTTTTATTGAAGAAGAGACTTTTATTATTATATTAAACCAATAACAAAGCAACTCAAATAAAAGAACAAAATTACACCCTTGTGCATGTAGATACAAAACAAGTTTAAGTCTATAAACGGACAGAAGAAAAACAAAAATAAACAATAAATAATTCGGCTTAGTATAACACAATGATAACTCTCATTCTTCGAGAGCATTACACATTCATATGTTTATAATCCTTCATATTTGATTCAATAGACAATATCGTCATGGCTATATAAATGCCCTTTTTAAAGTTGCAGGTAAGCCTGTATCGCGGTAATCCAAAAAGGGCTGTCATATCTTATATAAATCTGCTTTTCGGTGCACCACACTGGTGAGAAAGTCCAAAGGGATATTTCCCATGACGAGGTTACAACGACCCAACAGACCCGGGGGCTTTTCAGACATCCAACACAACCGAATATTCTTCCTAGCACAGGAAGTATGGGGGAGATATTAAACGAGTATTTTGCATCAGTATTTACTGTAGAAAAGGATATGGAAGTCGTAACATGTAGGGAAATAGATGGTGACACCTTTGAAATTGTCCATATTACAGAGGTGAAAGTGTTCGATGTCTTGAAATGGGTCCCCAGGATCTGATCAGGTGTACCCTAGAACTCTGTGGGAAGCTAGAGAAGTGATGTTGGGCCTCTTGCTGAGATATTTGTAATATGGATAGTCAAAGGTGAGGTGCTGGAAGACTGGACATTGGCTAACGTGGTGCCATTGTTTAATTAGGGCGGTTAGGACAAGCCAGGGAACTATAGACCAATGAGCCTGATGTTGGTGGTGTGCAAGTTGTTGGAGGGAATCCTGAGGGACAGGATGTGCATGTATTTGGAAAGGCAAGGACTTATTAGGGATAGTCAACGTGTCTTTGTGCGTCAGAAATCATGTCTCACAAACTCGATTGTGTTTTTTGAGGAAGTAACAAAGAGGACTGATGAGGGCAGAGGGGTAGATGTGATCTATCTGGACTTCAGTAAGGGTTGTGATAAGGTTCCCCATGGGAGACTGATTAGCAAGGTCAGATCTCATGGAATACAGGGAGAACTAGCCATTTGGATACAGAACTGGCTCAAAGGTAGAAGACAGAGGGTGGTGATAGATGGTTGTTTATCAGGACGGAGGCCTGTGACCAGTGCAGTGCCAGAAGGATCGGTGCAGGATTCACTACTTTTGTCATTGACATAAATGATTTAGATGCAAACATAAGAGCTACAGTTCGTAAGTTTGAAGATGACACCAAAATTCGAGGTGTAGTGGCAGCGAAGAGGGTCACCTCAGATTACAATGGGATCTTGTCCAAATGGTCAAATGGGCTGAGAAATGTCAGATGGAGTTTAATTAAGATAAATATGAGGTGCTGCACTTCTGGAATTTCAGCAGGATTTATACACTAAATGGTAAGGTCCTAGGGAGTGTTGCTGAACAAAGAGACCTTGGAGTGCAGGTTCATAGCTCCTTGAAAGTGGAGTTGCAGGTAGATAGGATAGTGAAGAAAGCGTTTGGTATGCTTTCCTTTTTGGTCAGAGTACAGAGTACAGGAGTTGGAAGATCATATTGCGGCTGTACAGGACATTGGTTAGGCCACTGTTGGAATATTGCATGCAATCCTGCTCCCCTTCTTATCGGAAACTTGAAAGGGTTCAGGAAAGACTTACAAGGATGTTGCCAGGGTTGGAGGATTTGAGCTATAGGGAGAGGCTGAACAGGCTGGGGCTGTTTTCCCTGGAGCATCCCAGTCAGAGTGGTGATACTATAGAGGTTTACAAAATTATGAGTGGCATGGATAGGGTAAATACGTAAAGTCTTTTCCCTGGGGTCAGGGAGTCCAGAACATAGTTTTAGGGTGAGAGGAGAAAGATATAAAAGAGACCTATGGGACAACTATTTCACACAGAGGGTGGTGAGTGTATGAAATGAGCTGCCAGGTGTAGTGGGGGAGGCTGATGCAAGTGCAACATTTAAGAGGAATTTGGATTGGTAAATGAATAGGAAGGGTTACGGGAGATATATGGGCTGGGTGCTGGCAGGTGGGACTAGATTGGTTTGGGATATGTGATTGGCATGGATGGGTTTGACCGAAGGGTGTGTTTCCTTGCTTGACATCTCTATGCCTCTATGACTCTATGAATTATAATAATTTCTGTTTTTGGTGCACCATTCTCGTGAGAAAGTCCAAACGGATATTCCTCATGATGAGCTTACAAAGACCCAACAGCCCCGGGGAGTTTTCAGACAATCAACACAACAGAATATTATTCCGAGCACAGAAAGTAAGGATTTTTTTTTTCCAAAGTGCATCTGCGTAGATACTCTGGGCAGGCCCAGGAAAAGAGAAACCGGGTCCATCTCCAATTCGGTCCCCAAGACCCACTCTACCACACCTAACACAGTGCTCCAATATATACGATGCCTGCAGCAGGACCACATGCAATGAGTAAGAGTGCCTGTAGTCATTCTGCATTTAGGACATGCTGAAGATAATCCCACTTTGAATTTTGACAGAAAATCTGGTGTCAGATAAACCCTATGAAGAATTTTCAACTGCATGGAATGGGTCCTATTACAGATCAAAATCCTTTGAGCATTTTCACAAATATCCTCCAATGGCTCCGAAGAGACCTAAACCCCCAACTCTCCCGCACAGACATCACGAAGCTGCACAGTCTTGTCTGAGGGGACACTCTCCAACAAATGATAAAGGGTGCTGACAGAGAGTGTATTCTTTACCATAAATATCCGCTTCTCTCTATCAGATCTGTAAGAGTCTGTTAAAAGTAATTTTAATCAAATCTCTAATCTGAAAAAAACAGAAGAAGTCTCCACTGGCAAGTCCATACTCACGAGTTATTTGATCAAATGATATCATTGTTTCTCCCAAAGTAGCACGTGGTGGCTCAGTGGTTTGCATTGCTGACTCACAGCACCAGGGTTTGGTACCAGCCCTGGGTGACTGACTGTGTGGAGTTAGTATATTGTCAACTGTGTCTGCGTAGGTTTCCTTCCGCAGTCACAATGATGTGCAGGTTAGATGAATTGGCCATTGCTAAATCGCTCAAAGTGTTCCAGGATCTGTAAGTTGGGGAATTAATCAGGCTGTGGAAGACAATGGCTGTGGAGACTGATGAGGAGTAAAGTGACATCCCCACCAGTCCCCAATGTCTTCTTGATGGACAGAATAAAAAAAAATTGCAGCGAAAGGAACAGAATATATTCAGAAGAAGGAATGGCAAGTGACAATGTAAACAAAACAGAATCATTTGAAATGGAATGGCTAAACTATGATTTGTGTGTGTGTGTGTGTGTGTGTGTGTGTGTGTGTGTGTGTGTGTGTGTGTGTGTGTGTGTGTGTGTGTGTGTGTGTGTGTGTGTGTGTGTGTGTGTGTGTGTGTGTGTGTGTGTGCGCGCAGATAGATACGATTGTTCATATGTCTGCAATATATTCAGAATGAACAAGAGAGATATACTTAACAAACATGATGCATGTGATGTACAAAATTTATAAAATATACGTATCTTATTTAATCTTCAGCTGAGATGTTATGTTCCCCTTCTCTCAATGTACCGTCTGGCTCCTGCCCCTTTCTGGCATTCCCTGATCTAATCTTTCATTCTTATCGGGATGGATGTTATACATTCCTGCTTCTGGTGTTCCAACTTGTTTCAGTTAATCCATTTTCTACCAAAGTGAAAAGCTCGTAAAGTGTTGCTGCTGCTCTCCAGTATCCTAGTGAGATCACATCTGGAGTCTGCTGTACATATTTAGTCTCCTCACTGAAGAAACGATATTATTATATTGGAAGCAGCTCAGAAATCGTTCCCGCAACTGATTCCTTCCATGAAGGTGTTAACGTATAAGGAAAGGATGATCATGTTGATCCAATACCCATTGGAGTTTATGAGAATGAAAGATGATCGTATTTTTACATAGAGCACAGGAAGGAGTCAGCAACAGAAGACAATTACACAGTCAATGGATGAATCCATTCCACTTCTCCAGCCTGTTACACCAGAACAGCAGAAGGATATTCCAGGTTTGGTACCCTGTTACACCAGAACAGGATGAGGCTATTCAGCCCCTGGAGCCTGATATACAGTTACAGGAGAGGAACAAACAGCTCCTCGATCTTATAACACGGGACCTAGAGTAGGCTGTGCAGCACCAGTATCCTGTTACACAGCAACAGGATCAGCCCATTCAGCCTCCTCAAATCTGTAACACAAGAATTGGAAGAGACTGGAAGAGGTCATTCAGCATGAGAATTAGAGAAGGGGATAAAATTATTTGAGACTTGTTGTGGAAAGGAAGAGTTCATTCGCACATGTATCTGTTATATGGGAACACGAGAAGACCAATCGTTTCCTTGATCCCATTTCAGGGATGCAGGAGGTGATTGTTCAGTATGAACCTGTTATGAAGGAATATGAAGAGACCCTTCAGCTCCTCAAAAATTTACACAGCAACAGGAAGATTTTACAAGTCCTCAAGCTCCTGACGTATCATCAGAATGAGGAGAAGCAGGTCTTCAATATGCAAATAAGGATGTTCCGTCTATTGAGACTTTAATGTAGGAACACGACGTGGAAATTCAGCCCACTGAGTGTGTAAACCAGGAACAGAATTATTCTATTCAGACACTCATGCCTCTTACACAGCGATTGGAGCAGATCTTTTAAAGTTTTGTATCTGTTCCACTGGAACACTGGAAAGGGAACGTTGAGTTACAGAAAGGGTAGGAATTAGGATAATCATCTTCAGTAATGAATAAAATGAGTGCGGAAACTGTTGGGAACTAAGGGAAATTTTGAGAATCCATTATTAATTAACTAACAACAGGAGATTTGCAAAGTCAAGATGGAATACATCAGAATCAGCATGGGTTTTTAAAGAATTTATTTGTTAGCGTTCTTTAAATATGTGACTAGCAAAGTAGACCATAGGGATCCTGGAGGCGTAACGTATCTGGAATTTGAGAAAGCATTTATTTAAGAGCTGCACAAAAGATTAAGCTACAAAATAAGACAACGTAAGTTTGGGAGGAAGTTATTTGCCTGGATAGAGGGCTAGTGAGCCAATAAAATACAGAGAGATGGAATAGATGTTTTGTTTAATGGGTGGCACCTTTTGGGATTCTTTTGAGTTCAGACAACATGAGCTGACTATTTCTCATCTATTGTATTATTTGGATGAGGGGATAGAAAACTTGACAGCCACATTTTCAGCTGATACTAAAACAGGTGGCAAAGTAGGTTGATGCAATGAAGATGTAGAAAATTTACAAATGGACATGAACAGTTTAGATGAACGGGCCAACATCTTGCAGATAAAATTTAATGTGGATCAGTATTGGATTATCCATTTCGATCAGAGGAATCGAACTTGTTATGGAAATGGAAAGCAACTTCAGAGTGCTTCTGTGCAGAGGGATTGGGGTGCATTTGTGCCTATCACAGAAGGCCCACATGCAGGTACAGCAGGGAATGAGAAAGGCAAGTGCAATTTCAGCATTTAATTCTAACCGAATCGAATATAAATGAAGGGAAGAATTGCTGCAACTCTGCAAGGTATTAGTAAGACTGTAACTGGCGTTCTGTGCACACTTCTAGCGCCCTGACTGAAGAGGGATGTAGTTACAATGAAGGCAGTTCAGAACAAGTTCATTAGCTTGATTCCAGAAATGAATTTGTCTTTTGAAGAGCGTTTGAGCAATTCAGACCAATACTCTCTGGAGTTCAGAAAAATGAGAGGAAACCTCATTGAGGTCTGGAGGATGTTAAAGGTGATTGACAATGTCGGTGTGGAGTGGATATTTCCTCATGTGGAACAAACTAGAACAAGAGATCATAGTTTTAGGATTAGGCAGAGCAGATTTAAAACGGGGTGAAGAGAAATTACTTCTCTCAAACGGTTGTGAATCTGTGTAATTCACTGTCTCGGAGTGCAGTGAGTGCTGGGACATTGAGTAAATGATGGGATAAGGAGAGCAGGCAGGAACATGGGACTGAGGCCCCGTTGACATCAGCCATGATTGTATTAAATGGCGGATCAGGCTCGCGGGGCTGGATTGCCGAATGATGCTCCTCGTTCTTATTCAGTCTTTTGACTGTGCTACACCGGAATGGGGGAGGACTGGTTATCAAACAGGAAGCAAGAACTCCAGATATATCAGTCTCAATCAGTTCGACAGAGCGTAGCCAGTGGAGTCACACTGTGACCAACGCTGAGTCCTCAGCTCTTTACAATCCATATCAATGATCAGGAGGAGTTGAACAGATATACTGCTAAGTTTGGTGATGACCCTGAGTTGGCAAGATAGTAAGTTATCAAGAGAATGTGGAGAGTCTGAAAATTGATATACACAGGTAAAGTCAATGAATAATAGCTTACCATGTGGAATATAACTAAATATAGAACTTGAAATATGTTTCAGGAGGTTTATACGGCAGTATTATCCTGTAATGGAGAGAGATTACAGGGCTGAGTGAAACAGCTTGTTCTGGAGGTTTCACTCTAGCCCGATCAGACATGGGAAGTGTTGATCCATCTGATGCTCACAGTGGCACCTGCTGTCAGTACAAACGGGATATTTTTATGCATTTGGTGGGTGGTGCGGAGTGGTGAGGAGTGGCGGGGGGGGGGGGGCGGTGTTTTGAGCTGTGTATGAAGAGGACGGCCTTTATCTGAGATTCTATCCTTTATTTCCAAATGGACATCTGAGTACGATGGGAATGGCTGTTTCTGAATGAAGAGGCTGTGGTTGCTGCCCGGACAGGGGCATTCACCAACATGATGTATTGTGCATGGGCACACTGTAACATTAATGAAGTGAGAGTTCCTTCAGTTTTTCTACCTCCCCCCATTGACCTGGAACCCTATAGAGCTATGTACACCATCGGGAATCCCATTATAATGGGAAGACAAGAGAGGAGGAAGTGAGGAGAAAACATTCACCTCATCCACCACAGTGATCCTCCATCACAGAACGGTTACATTGATGCTGAAATGAAGGGAGATGACCGATATGTCATGCACTCCTGCCTGAAATGTTCCAGATCATAGAAGCTGAATGCATCAGTGACACTAACAGCCACTGGCAGTACCGTCCTCCCCAGGTATGAAGCTGCAGGTCTTGTTGTCGGAGGTGACACCGCTCTGTGACCAGCTCCTTGTTCAGTCAGAGACCCCTCACACCCTGCTCCTGGGTTAAGTGTCCCTTGGGTAGCTGGTCTTGGAAAACCCGGAGTGGATACAGCAGATCCCTTTTCCGACACATGCTCACTCCGTGGTTTCAGAGCTTCCCCTCTCTGCAGCCTGTGTTCCATTTGTTGTTCATATTGCAGGCCCAGATGCTGTAACTACAGTCCCCATGCTCCATTCAGAGTTGGATCACAAACTCCTCGGGTATCCCTGAATGTCTGAGGCAGCTCACAGCACAACCTCCAGCAAACCATCCCCAGCATCTCCACAAATTTTTCAATGACAGGAGACAGTCAGAAGCCCCTCAGCTGCAAATGTTATACACCAGGCCAGACCACCACAAAATATTTTTTCTTTTTGTAAACGTAGATGTGAATTGGATGTTCCCGATGTGTTGTGATTGGCCAACCCGTTCAACATTAAGCAAAATGCAATCCATTCAAACACTCTAGTTAAACCACAATCAAAGAGATGAACAATTGGGGATAGCTTCTTTACTGGAACACTTACACAAACAATAGATACAGTACCTTCTACTCATTAACTGTTCTAATACAGGAACATCCCATAAACATGCCCCTTGACAAAAAGGTAAATTCAAACTCAGAATCTTATGTGCAGTTCTCCAATCCAGGAGGAAGCAACTTCAAGAGAGTTTTCAGAGAGATGAGCAGCTTGCGATCATGTATTGAAATCTGCAACCCTTCTGGGATCCCCAGCAGCTTCTGGTTGCTGCAGCTAAAAAACAAAACGAGATGACCTGGTCTGAGAGAGCTGTCACTGCCCTTCCATTGTTCCCACCATTTTAATAAATCCTAAAGGCCTCCTGAGTTATTTACTTCTGCCATTTTCAGGCAGCAGTTCGGCATTTCTCTATTTAAGTCTTCTCTTTTAAAAAAAACACAAGAAAATAACCTTTTTAAAGTGACAGTTTTGTCACACCTTCCACTTTGAAAAAAAATGACCATCAATATTTACAGATAGCATCATTTTAAACCCCTTTTTCTTACTGTTACAGTAGACTACAATATGTATATATATTCTATTGACACTACGTATGCAAACATTCACAACTCCATTCTATTTCAGTCAGTTTACTCCTGCCACAGAACGCCTCTGTCTTTCTTCGTCCAAGTCTTGACGCCTTATCAGCAAGCACGGTTTCTCGTCCAGTCACCTGTATAACTTCCAAATTGGATGGCATCAATAATAAGTGCTATCTGAACAGACTGGAAGTTTTCTCCTTAAATTTCTCCAAAAATGTTTAGGTGTTGTGATCAATATAACGATTTGTCTCAGACACGTCATTTACAAGTTAAATGCTGAAATGTTGTAAGGCCAAGCTCAAGGCCTCTATCCCAATTGTGGAATATTTCTGTTGATGGTTTCACCGGACACTCCAACCACACATTACATAAAGGAGCAAATCTCATCTCTCCCAAAATCCTTCTCAATGACAAGTCTCCTCATGTCTCAGCATAAAAGAATTACATGCTTCTGTACCTCTCAATGCTTTACCTGCTACTCCTGGCCTACACAAGTAAACCTTACTCTCACAGGTATATGTTTTAAGAAGATCTTGCATATTCTTCTCAATGCCTAACAGAAGCCAAACTTTGACTCATGGATCAACTTATCATCAACAGTCATTTCAGCTTCTAATCTCGCCATTGTAACTCTCTGCTCTTCCACACGAGTTTTCACGACTGCAGGAAGTGAATTTTTGAACTACTCCAAAGTAAGAATCCCTCTAAGAGTGTCATAGATTGTGCTCTTTTTAATACCCTTACCCATCTTTTAAAATTGCTTTGTTTGATTCTTTCAAACTCAATGTACGTTTAACCAGGGATGCTACTTTAGATTCCTAAAATGCTGTCTGTGGGCTTCTGGCATAAGCTCATATGCACTTCAGATTGCTTTCTTCACCCTCTCATACTGGCCAGATACCTCCTCCGATCGGGATGCAAATACCTCACTCCTTATACCTACTAGCTTTGTTTGGATCAACTAAATTCATATGGTCACCGATCAATGCATTCTTTTAGCCACTTTCTCAAATTAAAAAGGCTTTTATATTCCTCTCATCAAATGTAGACAATGACTGGATGATTTGAAACAGATCCCCACCAGGCCTTTGGCTACCATACATCTGCTCCTCCTCACTATCCTCCCGTGTCAGCGTACCATCTACCTGCATCTCTGCTTTCTAAGTCGACTTTCCTCTCAAATTGTTAACATTTGAAGTTGAAACTCTCTCCCTCTTTCTACTTTCCTTCTTTATTTTTCTGTCTTTCTTAGTCCTCTCCTTTTCTTTTAATTCTCCTTTTAATCGCATTTCAAACGGTTTCAATTCCTTTTTGTGTTCAAGCTGCCTCATCAACAATTGAATTCCAGCCATTTCCAAAAATTCTGATGGTGTTTCAATCAAACTTTAAATGCCAAGGCACAGCTGTAATTATTTCTCCTTTTCTTACAGAGGGTTGGTGTGGACTTCTTGGGCCAAATGGCCTGTTTCCATACGGTAGGGATTCTAATTATGAACCAAATTTGGTATTGCTGATTTCGAACCAGACAAGATTGCAAAGTTTGCTATGGACCAGATCAGACTGCTTTAAAATACTTTCAGATGGGAGCCTGGACTCTAACCTTGTCTTATAGTAAAGGTAGATGCGAAATGAGTGTTACAGATGTGATGCGGCTGGTCAAACCACACAGCTTAAAGCAACACACAATTTATTTGAACACTCTAATAATAACATATACAAAAAGAAGAGGAATCTAGAATAACTTAACTACTGGAAATCTTATCAGAATAATAGATACAGTACCTTCTACTAATGAACTATTGCAATGTACTAACATCCCATAAATACATTCCTTGTCAAAAAGACACGCCCAAGGCCATTCAGTCTTGTACGATCAGTTCAAAGGGACAAACACAAAAGTCACAATTTCAGTGGACAAGCGCAGATTCAAAGCTGCTGAAACCCCAATCCAACATGGAGCAGCACATGGGAATCACCGGAAAGTGAACAACAGCCCGCCACACCACACCACCCCCTTGTCCATGGAGCAGTACATGGGACACACCGGAAAGTGAACAACAGCCCGACACCCCACCCCACCCCCTTGTCCATGGAGCACCACATGGGACACACCAGAAAGTGAACAGCAGCCTGACACATACCAATTCATTGTTTCTGCACTTCACAATGCCAGCACTCGATACACTCGGGAAACAAAAACCAAGGAGAAAGTCAGGACTGCAGATGCTGGCGATCAGAGCTGAAAATGTGTTGCTGGAAAAGCGCAGCAAGTCAGGCAGCATCCAAGGAGCAGGAGAATCGACGTTTCGGGCATGAATTTCATGAAGAAGGGCTCATGCCCGAAACGTCAATTCTCCTGCTCCTTGGATGCTGCCTGACCTGCAGCACTTTTCCAGCAACACATTTTCAACCAAAAACCAAGGCCAAGGAAAGATACAGAGGGACAGAGAGATTCACAATAAATATGGAAACAGTTAATTAACTGAGAACATGTTGTGGAAAAATGGAGAAAAAGAAAGGGCAGTGGGACTAAATGGAGGATGAAACCTTTACAGTACGAAATTATAAGAATGAGAACGTTGAATAAAGACATTTTCAGATCAGCTGAAATGGTTTGTTTCATTAAATTTTGAATCGGTTTCACAGAACACTTCAAACAACATTAGCTGGGACAAGATGACAGACCAACATGGAGAGCTGAGTAGGCCACGCTAGTGCATTGTTCAGTAATCTGGATTATCTGCCTAGCATGAGGAGAACTGCAAACTTTAATATCAAATGGGAACGATACACACATCAAATACACACAGCAGGGAAGATATCTATCTCCATTGGACCAGTATAAGGGGTGTGTGTGTGTGTTGGGATGAGGGGTTGGGAGGTTGGGAGAGCGTGTATTTTGGGTAGTTGAATGTGAAAATTATTACTTGAAAGAAAATGCACTTAAAGGCAACCAGGTTAAATATGAACAACTGACAGGGATTTGGATTTAGACACAGAGAGACTGAGGGAAGTTTCATGAACAGATGAGAGAAAGTGATTGAGAATATTAAAATAAAGGCATTGCCGCACACAATAGCGATATTGATTAGTGTGCACACATGAAGGACAGATGGATGGGATTTCGGTCTGAATTCGAATCATGTTTGTTTCTGCAGGTTTCAACTCAAGAGTGTCAGCAGCAAATGTTGTCATCATTAAATCTGTCTTACACCGCCCAAGTTTCAAACAGCAGATGGGTTAAGCAAGTGAAGTACATTCTGGAGCAGTGAGTAGTTAAAGTTAATAATGGTCAAGGAATCGTGTCAGAAATCAGCTCATGGCTAAAAGAATCACCGCAGTTGTGATTCGTCAGTTTCAACCACAACACGCAAGTTCCCCTCCACGCCATTTACCACCCTGACTTGGAAATATACCGCTGTGCTTTCACAGTCGTTGGGTGAGAATCCTGGATTGCCCTCCCTAATGGCATTGTGGTCCATCCCACAGCATGTGTACTGCAGCAATTTAAGAAAGAAGCTCAGCATCGACTCCTCAAGAGCAAATCAAGATGGACTATTAATGCTGGCCAGCCAGCAACACCCAAGTCCCACAAATGAATGTAAAAAAAATTGGCCAGGATGGGATGGTTGTCCAGGAAGGAAATGGAGTTTGTAAAGATAATAGAGGACAATGACCTCCACGCTCCCAATATTTAGATAACAAGGGTGAGAGACAATGAGCTGAAAATGTGTTGCTGGAAAAGCGCAGCAAGTCAGGCAGCATCCAAAGAGCAGGAGAATCGACGTTTTGGGCATGCGCCCTTCTTCATGAAGAAAGGCTCATGCCTTAAACGTCGATTCTCCTGCTCCTTGGATGCTGCCTGACCTGCTGCACTTTTCCAGCAACACATTTTCAGCTCTGATCACCAGCATCTGAAGTCCTCACTTTCTCGTGAGAGACAATGGTTCACATCTGAACATGATCAGGTCAACGTAGAGACCCATGAGTAACACTGCCAGAAGCAAGGAGGGAGACAGTAATTGAACAAGTTCAATGGTGCCATTAGTAGCGGTTTGCAAAGTGAATATCTGGATTCAGAGTATCAACATGAACAATAAAAGTGGCAAGAAGTGAAGACTATATAAAAGAACAGTAATGCAGTCATAGCTGGGTTATAGAAAAAAAGTCTGGACGGTGAGACTTACCAGGGACACCAACGATAGACAGGAGAGGATAATAAATATATTGAACAATGCGAAGAGCATAATGTATTCGTTGTGATAATGTGAACCAATCATAATATATTGAAAGAGTCCAAACATAACCGGATAAACTCCTGTCCATTGTTATAACATTTCAGTCCAATATTCTCAGATTCTGATCCACTGTTGGAACATTCCAGTCTAATGTTCTCAGATTCTGATCCACTATTGGAACATTCCAGTCTAACGTTCTCAGATTCTGATCTCTCCTCCCACTCTATCTGGAGCTGCTGATCCCTGTCAGTGCTGTCGGTGATGCTGCCACTCATGCTATGGCATATCACATTGAATGGAGCCCATTTATCATTGGGAGATACCTTCCACTGGGGTAATTACAAAACATGGAGACTGACATTAATCACAGTCACTGAACAAACAGGTTCAGTTAACCCCTTCCTTCTATAACATTTCATATCGCAATAAAAGGGGATATTTACTCAGTCTGGATGAAATGGATGAAGGTTACTAACGGATGGACTAGAAATCTTTCTTTTTTTTTACTTTTTCCGTGAATGTGGGAATATTACCAGAGCACTGCAGGGCTGTATGTGTCCCACTATGTTTGTAAAGGGGACAGGGATAAGATAACAGGTCACTTACAACAGATAAAAAATGAGGTCTGCAGATGCTGGCGATCACAGTTGAAAATGTGTTGCTGGTTAAAGCACAACAGGTTGGCAGCATCCAAGGAATGGGAAATTCGGGCTTATGCCCGAAACGACGAATTTCCTATTCCTTGGATACCACTTACAACAGATGTCTGGTGGGGAAATTTCTGGATACATTAACTCAAGGGAGAAAGTGAGGATTGCAGATGCTGGGGATCAAAGTCGAGAATGTGGTCCTGGAAAAGCACAGCAAGTCAGGCAGCATCAGAGTAGCATCGACATTTCTTGTATAAGCTTTTCATCTGGAATGAGGCTTGTCGCCCAAAGGTGCTAAGAGATAAATGAGAAGGGAATGGGGTTGGGGGAAGATAGCTGAAAATGTGGTAGGTAGACGAAGTTGGGGTTAGAGGTGATATGTCGGAGAGGAGGGTGGAGCAGATAGGTGGGAAGGAAGAGGGTGATAGGGAGGGTGCTGAGTTGGAAGGTAAGATCTGGGATAAGATGGTGAAGCAGAAATGAGAAAACTGGTGAAATCCACTTTCATCCCATGTGGTTGTAGAGTCCCAAGGCAGAAGTTGAGTGGTGGAGGAGCCCCAGGACCTGCATGTCCATGATGGAGTGGGAGGGGGAGTTCAAGTGTTCAGCCACGGGGTGGTCGTGTGTCCCAGAGATATTCCCTGAAGTGTTCCACACATTGGCGTCCTGTCCCCCAATGTAGAGAGACATCAGGAGCAACGGATATTGTAGGCGACGTGTGTAGAAGTGCAGGTAAATCTCCGAATGGTGTGGAGGGAGCCATTGGGGTCTCGGACCGAGGTGAAGATGCAGGTTTCCCAGTTTTTACCGTGGCAGGGGAAGATGCCAGGAATGGAGGGTGAGTTGGTGGGTGACGTGGACCCTACAAGAGAGCCGCGCTGGGAATGTTCTTTATGGAATGTAGATCGGGGTGGGGAGGGAAATATATTCCTGGTGGTGGGGTCTGTTTGTAGGTAGCGCAAATGAGGGAGGATACTGCGTTGTATCTTGGTGCGATGGAAGGTCAGGAACAGAGTGTTCTTTCCCTATTGAGTTTGGAGGGGTTAAAGGTGAAGGCAGAGGTACGGGAAGTGGATGAAATACTCTGGATGGCATCGTCGACCAAGTGGGAGAGGAAATTGCTGTCTTTGAAGGAAGAGGCCATGTGGGATATACACTGGTTTCAGAGTGTGGTGCTGGAAAAGCACAGCAGAAATGGCAGCATCCGAGGAGCAGGAACATTCGACGTTTGGGACAAAAGTCCTTCATCAGGAATCGGGTTTTAGCCACAAATATCGGTTTTCCTGCTCATCAGATGCTGCCTGACATGCAGTGCTTTTCCAGAACCACACTCCCCAATTTAATCTCCCGCATCTGCAATACTCACTTTTGCCTGCACGCTAGGTTCAGCCAGTTCTGTAATACTGCCTTTAATTCTGTTCTCACTGCTGTGGGAAAGATGTTGTTAAAATTGAAAGAGTGCAGAAAAGATTTCCAGACTTATTGACAGTTTTGGGGAGGGTGGTGGTGGCGAGTGATGTTGAGCTATGCGGAGAGTATGAATGGGCTGGGGCTATGTTTCCTGGAGCGTTGGTTCTGAGGAGTGACCTTTCTGAGGTTTATTGAGGTGAATCCCGATGCTCCAGGGTGAGCAATGTCAACGACCGGGAAATAGACAGAATAGTTATTCACATTGAAACTGGATAATTACTCATTGACAACATGTTGGCGAACGATGGAGGTAGACTGAAGTATGTGATTGGCTGGAGGAATCAGAATTTGGAGGGTCCAATCATATGAATGAGAACAAAAATAAAGGCATTACCATATCAACTGAAAATATTAGTTATACCACATTCTAAATCCACCTCAGCGAACCAGACCAGACACCATAAACCCAGAAGAGATATCTATTCAGCATGGAGCACTGCACAGACCAGGCTAGTGCACTGTTGAACACCACCCTGCAATCTGTTCACAGTGGAATACTGTGCACTCTATGGCAGTCCATTGTTCTATAAACCCAGATGAGATATGTGTTCAGCAGGGAGCACTGTGCAAACCGGGCTGGTGTACTGTGCAATACAATGAAAATCTACCCAGAGTGGAAAGGTACCTTGGCCACAGTTGTGCTTTGATCTATAAACCCAGATGAGATAGGCGACCAAGGTGTGGAACTGTGTCCATCAACCCAGTGCATTGTTCACTACATTAGAACATTGTGTTAGATCACTGCCCAACGTTGGGAAACTTGCAGCCCATGTTGGAAGTGACAGGATGTGCAGCTCCCTCCAGCTCCATATCTCCATTTTGCCATGACACAGGGGTGCTGTGGGTGTGAACATCACTGCCATAGAGAGATGGCGGGGGCATCAGTTTAAGTATCAACACATGGGAGGGGTTTGGGGAATAGAGGGAGCGAGACTGAGAGACAATTTCATGGAAGGATGTGTTCCCAGGATCCAGAATGCTGAAATGAAGACATTTCAACAGTATCCTGCAACATGAGCCAATGTTTCCAGGAATGATGGGTAAACTGGATATTGGTGTGAGGTTAGATGATGGAGAGTATTGGATGAGCATTTGTTCTGCAGCTTTTTAACTGGAATGAGGGTCAGCAGAGTCTTCGACACATTGGGCTGAATCTAACAATATTTTGCCTCAGTGTCATTTCCACTGAGTATGACAGAAGGATTGTCTGTATGAGACTGAACTGGTTTCCTGGTGGTATCTCATCGAACTCACCTCGTTAGCTATTTACCCCACCCCATGGCGACCCTCTCATTCAATGCCAGCTCAATTTCTTTCATGGTTGGAGATACTCATCAATGCCCGCATGACTGTAAATATTCCGTGATCCCTGGCACTGGTGCCATCATCAAAAGGCCAATGGGCACACTGTTTCTCTGTTCGGAGCTGCCCTGCACAGTTTACCCCGAGCATGGCAGATAAGAGGCATTTACACCACGGTTTGTCAACAAAGTTATGAAAGTCCTGGTGAATGGGATAGTACAGAGGAGGACCATTCTTTTCCCAGAGTAGGCCACACTACCAGACCCACAGAGCATAGTCTGAGATCACCACCCAGCTCAGTGCAGTATCTGCAGTCTGAGGAAATGTCCAGCAATACAGGGCAAGCATCAAGAACCTTCCCCATTCTGTCAGAATAAGGGTCAATGTATTCTCTCTCTCCCTCACACTTACTGTATATCTGCTATTTCACCTACTCCCGAACAAAGCTCATGCTCCACCACTCTCATTACTGCTTACAGTCTCTCTTTCTCTCTCTCTCTCCCTCTCTCTCTTTCTCTCCCCATCCACTTTACCCCCCCCCCACGCCCCGCCCAGGTCCCCCCCACCCCACCCCGGCACACACACCAATAACACTGCATAGATACAACACTGTGGACTGACTGTCTCTGGACACCTCTCCATGTCCCCCACTTACACCAGCACTAACAGCAGGGCCACCCACCCCACCCACCCTCCCTCCCTTTCTCCCATTCCAGGAGAAACAGGCTATTTTTCCTGGAATGGGACAGAAAGGGCCAAGCCGGATGGTGGAGCGCCCGATATCGTTAAATTCCCCCCTCCCCCCGCCATGTGTGGAGGACCCTGGTACGATCCGGAGTGGACTGGGACGCCTCGTGTGGAGATTCTGAAACATCCACGTCCCACCAACCGAGTAAGGAGCAATGTTCAGTGAAGGGCAATTCTCACTTTAAACCCACTAGCAGCTCCGTTTACTCACGGCACAACATAGAAGCGGTGGCCTGATGCCATCTCCCTTTTGTGTCGAACTGGCATAAATGGAATCCGCATGGTCTCGGTGGGCAGGAGGGTGAGCTCACAACTCATCGTCACCACCGCCTTCCAGGAAGGGAGCTCCTACACTTCCTCCTGTAAACACCTCAGGTGCTGAAACTATTTTCTCCTCTCCCCACTTGCTCTGACATTTTCAATAATCTGTATTCATATTCACCAAGTGCCCTTTGCTCCGACACCCGCTTTATAATGGTACAGAATGTTTTATATTGACTTTCAGAGTTATTCCTTCCACGATGCATCACCTCACACTGCTGTGAATTGATCCTGATCTTCCATAAACCTGAAAACTACGCCAATGTGTCACTGTCCTGCTTGAGTTCCACACTGTCCTCCACACACTATAATTAGTCCAGGTATGGTATCTGCAAACATTAAAATTGTCCTACAGTCACACTCCACACAGAAATACTGACTCACTCGCTACTGTGAGCAAGTGCAGTACTAACACATTCCCCGAGGACCGACTTAAGTACTGACTCACACCAGACAGAGTAAGTGAAATATTGACAAGGTCACAGTGGAGCAGGAGAAATACTGACAGACATCCCATGTCTGTATTTGTTTCTGTGTATGAGTAAGTGTCTCTATATCTTTGTGTTAGTGTGTGTATATCTGTGTGTATCAGTCTGAGGTGAGTCTGCAGTCTCTATGGTGCTAACGTGATGTAATATCCCTCTGATACGAGATCTGACGAAGTGTCCTTTCATTTCTGTCCACAGATGGTGTCAGACCTGTTGACCTTTCTGACAGTCTCTGCTGGGCTCCCCACACCACTGCACAGGTGAGAGTGGATGGTAAAAATCATCAGGGGTTCAGTTTGGGAGGGACAGAGGGAGGGCAGCAACTCACAGCACCATCCAAACACAGACAGACAGACACACACACACAGACACATACACAGACAGAAACACGCACAGACACACACACAGACACACACACACAGACATAAACACACAAACATACATACTCACCGAGATGCAGAGAGAACACACAGACGCACAAACAGATACACAGGGACGCACTCACACTCGTGTCCCCAGCCCTATATTCTGAGGTTCCATTCAGCCCTTCGGACCTGCTACAGAGGAGCAGATTGAGACCACTCCGACGATTAGGTGCAGTTTTGGGAATGTACTTGGAAAATCCAGGCTGGGTCAGGAAGTGACCCTGCCACTCCCAATCCCTCGTTCCAGGCTTCCCCTCTCTGTAACTTCTGCTCCAGATGTGGGTCATGTTACAGACCCAGATTCACTGGGAATTCGCCTCCCAGACCCCACTCAGGGAAAACCTAAACAAATCGTCTGCTCTCCTGGAATGCAGCATTGTACAACACGACTTTCAGGAAAATAACCAGTTACTTTCGAAAAGCATAACATGAGAACATAAGAAATGGGAGCAGGAGTAGGCTATTCGGCCCCTCAAACCTGCACTATCATTCAATAAGAGCATGGCTGATCTACTCCAGGGTCCAACCCCACTTTCCTGCTAACCCCTTGCATCCCTAAACTCGCTGATATGTCAAAAGCCAATCCACCCCGTACATAAATGCATTCAGTGCCCCTTGGATGCTACCTGAACGGTTGTTTTTTTTTCAGCACTACACTTTCAACACACACGCGCGCACACACACATGCAAACACAAATAGCTGAGAGAGACACAGAGGTGCACACAGACACACAAAGACGTATACATGCCAAGCGACATGCGCACGCGCACACACACACACAAACACACACACACACTCACAAAACACACACAGCCACATATTTCACCAGTTTCCTCATTTCCCCTTCCCTCAACATATTCCAGATCCAACCCTCCAACTCGGCACCGCCTTCTTGAACTGTATTACCTGTCCATATTCCTTCCCACCTATCCACTCCACCCTCCTCTCTGACCTTTCACCGTCACCCCAACTTCATTTAACAATCGCCTTCCCAGCTACGTTCCCCAGAACCATCCCCTCCCATTTATCCCTCAGCTCCCTTTGCCAACAAGCCTCATTCCTAATGAAGGGATTATGCTGGATATTTTGACTCTCCTGCTCCTTGGATGATGCCTGAATGGTTGTGCTGTTTCTGCACCACTCTCTTTCAACACAGACACACGCATGCACACACACAGACACAGAAGCGCACATACAGAGAGACACAGACACAGACAAACAGACAGGCAGACACAAACACATACCGACACACGCACAAACACACAGACACACACAAACACACTTCCCACCCGTGAAGACATCCACACTCTCCCTCTACACACAGACACCAACATTCCCCACACACACACACATTGGCTCACGCACAGGCAAAGACGCAGGCACACGCAGACACACATGCATACAGACTGCAATACTCTAACAGTCACATACACACCCACATTCCCCACACATGCACACATACGTTAACACAGACACGCACAAACAGATATATACACTCAAACAGGCACACACTAACACACACGAAGACACACGCAAAAACACAGATACAAACACACACACACACACGCACACATATGCAGGCACACAGATACACACAGACAGGCATACACACACAAGCACACTGGCAGAGGCACACACGCATTGACATACACCACATAGAAATCACACCCATACAAACCAACTCACAGGCACGCACGCGCACACAGACTCTCTCTCACACACGCACACACAGATGCCCACAGCCACCCATACACAGACACTCAAATTCCCCACACACATGCACACGCATGCACAGGCACAGATGTACACAAACACACAGGCATGCACACACGCAGACACACAGTGACACACAAAGACATGCACACACACAAGCGCGCACGCATACATAAAGCTGCTCACACACAGACTTACAAACATCTAAACACAAACAGAGGCACACACACACACACACACACACACACACACAGAAACACACACAACTTGTAAAATGCAATGTTTAGTGATAGTGACTTACCCTTGCAATTAATCTTTCATGTAAGAAAGGATTGAAAAGTCCTAAAACACACCAGCAGAGCATTGCATTTTATCACTTTCAGCAAAAGAGGGAGAGATGGAGGGAGAGGAGAGGGAGGAAGGGAGGCTTTGAACCCCATTCACTTATCCACCCCAAAATACATTTCCCATTGCACACAAATGCAGAGATAGAGATGCAAATATACATACACATCCTAATGCAGAACACACCGAGAGATAGATAAACATAGGTACACATATAGACACACACAAATCGATAAACGTGGACAGAAATATGCAGATGCATACTTGGACATGCAAGCACCCATGAAACCATAGAGTTATACAGGGGGTTTGAAAACAGACCTATTAACCCATACACTCAATGCTAACGATAATCTCAAACTAAACTAGTCCCATATTCCTGCGCTTGGACCATTTCAGTTTCTGGAAGATATGAGGCTGACCAACGTGGTGCCATTATTAAATAACTGGCAAGGAAAAGCGAGGGAGCAATAGACTAGTGAGCCTGACTTCGATGGTGGGCAAGTTGTTGGAGAGAATCCTAACGACAGGATTTACATGTATTTGGAAAGGCAAGGACTGATAAAGGAAAGTCAACATGGCTTTGTGCATGAGCGATCATGTCTTACGAGCTGGATTACCTTTTCTTGAAGAAGTAACACAAAGCATTGATGAGGGAATAGCAGTGGATGTGACCTATATAGACTTCAGTAAGGCGTTCGACAAGGTTCCCATGAAAGACTGGTTAGCAAGGTGAGATCTCATGTAATACAAGGAGAACTAGCCATTTGGATACAGAACTGCCTCAATGGTAGAAGACAGATAGTCGTGGTGCAGGGTTGTTTTTCAGACTGGAGGCCCGTGACCAGTGTGTGCCACAAAGATTGATGCTGGTTCCACTGCTGTTCATCATTTACATAAATGATTTGGATGTGAACACAGGAGGCATGGTCAGTCAGTTCATATTTGACACCAAAATTGAAGGCGCAGTGGACAGAGAAAATGATTACCTCAGAGCATAACAGGAACTTGATCAGACGGACCAATGGACTGACGAGTTGCAGATGGAGTCTAATTTAGATAAATGTGAAGTGCTGCAGTTTGGAAAGAAAAATCGCGGATTGGCTTGTACATTTAATGTCGATATCGTGGGGAACTTTGCTAAACAATGAGACCTTGGAGTGCAGGTTCATAGTACTTTGAAAGTGGAGTTGCAGGGAGACAGGATAGTAAAGGAGTTGTTTGATATGCGTGTCGTTTTTGGACAGTACATTGAATGTAATAGTTGGAAGGTCATATTGCGGCTGTACAGGACCTTGGTTAGGCCACTATTGAATACTTCGTACAATTACGGTCTCGCTCTTCGAGGAAGGATGTGTGAAACCTGAAAGGATTCAGAAAAGATTTACAAAGATATTGCCAGGGTTGGATGTTTTGAGATTTATGGAGAGACTGAATGTGCCGGGGTAATTTTCCCTGCAGCATCAGCGTTGAGTGGTGATCATAGAGGTTTATAAACTCACAAGTGGATTGTATGGTGTCAATACCCCGGATCGTTTTCCCAGGGTATCCCTTTCCAAAGCTAGAGGATATTGTTTGAAGGTCAGAGGGGAAAGACTTAAAAGGGATCTAAGGGGCAACGTTTTCAAAGAAAGGGTGCTTTATATGTAATGAGTTGCCGGAGCAAGTTGTGGAGGCGGGGACAATTACAACAGTTAAATGGCATCTGGCTGGACACATGAAAAGGAAGTGTGTAGGGAGATATGGGCCCAATGCTGGCAAATGGAACAACATTAATGCAGGGCATCTGTTTGGCAGGATCGAGTTGGATAGAAGGGTGTGTTTCCATGCTGGACAGCTCTATGACACTCTATCTTCAGTAAAACTTTCGCCTGTCATCTTAAAATTACTCCCTTATCTTGAAATCCACGATCCAAAGGAAAGGGCTCCTGCCATTCAAAATTATCTATACCCTTCATTGTTTTGTAAACCTCTATAACGTTCATTAGGTCTCAAAGGTCTATGCTGCAGTCGAACAGGTCCCAGTCCATCGAGCCTGTCCTTATAACTTCAACACTCCATTCCCAGCAACAGCCTGGTAAATCTTTGTCTGAACCATCACCAGTTTAATAATATCCTCAATGTAACTGGTTGACCAGAACTGCACACAGTACTTCAGGAGAGACCTCACATGTTCAGCACAAGCTAAATATAATCTTCCTGCTCCTGTACTTAAAGGTCTGAGCAATGAAGATCAGCAAAGCAAGCGCCTTCATAACTAGCCTGCCCACACATGATGTAAACTTCAAAGAAATATATCAGAACCCCTAGGTCTCTCTGTTCTACAACGCTACCAAAGGCTAGACATTTAATTGTGTATATTCTCTCATTGTTTGCTTTACGAAATTGTGATACATTGATTTATTGAAATTAATCTCCATCTGCCACTCGTCAGCCCAGTGAGTGATAATACTGGGGAAGAAAGGCTGGACAGCAATCAGCTGACTTGGATCATTTCGTGGTTTTAAGAAGAGGGCAGTCAAACGTTACAGGGGGGAAAGAGAGATTGGTGTTTTTGATCCAGAAAGTAGGCTCCTTCTTCGTCTCTGCTGTTCAGTAATAAATATCTATTCCAGATCCTTTCTCGTGCAGAGTGTCTCTGTATATGTCTTTCCCTCATATTGCAGATGACAGATAAAAGCCACTTAAGGTGAAAATGATAGCCAAGTAATTAAAGATTTTCATAGTTTATCTCGAAGGCAAAGCACATAAACTCAACATCCTATAGTTGAGGTGAGTACCTTTAATCAGTTTAACAAAGTGATTCTTTTAACTGTGTAATTCAGTAAAGTTAACCAAACCATATCGAGCTGAAAGCTGACATTTAAAATGTGACCCAAATTCTGGACATGGTTTCAGTCTTGTGTAGTGGGTAACGCCCATGCCTCTGAGCCAGAGCTCTGGGTTCGATTCCAATACCCGAACTTGTGTGGTATTGTCTCTCACTCTGGACCAAAAGGTCTGGGTGCAAGACCTGCCTGTCAAGGAGGTATGTCACAGTATTTCAAAACAGGCTGATGAACAAACAAACAGGAGAATAATGTTGCAGCTTTAGGGATTGTTGACAGGTGGTGGTTGTGTCCCTTCCTCTGAGCCCAAAAGTCCAGATAAAAATACCACAGAGGTGTTTCATAATGTGACTGGACAGGTTGGTAAAATAATTTTATAATTGTGGTGTGATGAAGAGGGAAGATGAGTCAGTATTCAATTTCAGAATGTGGGCCCAGGTTTACTGAAAACACAGCCATTTGTGTTGATTGGAGTCACATTTACACATTCTATTCGTTTATAAAATCATGAAGACCATGAATAGGGTGAATAGTCAGGGTTTTTACCCCATGTGGGGAAGTCCACAACTAGTGGACATAGGATTAAGGTGAGATGACCAAGATTTAAATGGGTCCTAAAGGGACCATTTTCACAAATGGTTTATGTATGCAGTGAGCTGTCAGACGAAGTGGTGGAGGATGGTACAAATTACAACATTTAAAACGCATCTGGATGGGGTCATGAATTGGAATGGTTTAGAGGGATATGGTACAAATGGTGTAAAATGAAACTGAGTTAATTTATGACATCTGGTTGGCAAGAATGAGTTTGATGAAAGGGTCAGTTTCTGTGCTGTACATTTCTATGATTCATTGATCCTAGTAACAAAATGATCCCTTTGTAATATTATGCAACCTTCTTCACTTTCCACTATATAACTAAACTTGGTGTCATCTGTAAAGTTGCTCGATGTACATTGCATAATTCTCATCTAAGTCACTGATATAAATGACAAAAAAATGTGGATCCCGTACCAATCCCTTTGGAACGCCACTGGTCAAAGGCCTCCTGTCCCAAAGACAACAATCCTCCACCACCCTCTACCTCCTTCCAATAAGCTGAAACACACACACGCATAGAGACATAGAGACCGAGGCACAGTTCTGTCTTTAAGACAGAGATGTTTTAATGATAAGGGGAACAAGGTTACAGTGAGAAGGCAGGAGAATTTTTTTGAAAAACATGTTAGCCATAATTGAACAGCAAATCATACTTGATGGAGCAAACAGTCTAATTATGCACCAATTCCATACGCTCTATGGTTTACACTATGAGAAATGTCTCCCCAAGCGAAGAGTGGAGGCTGAATTTGATAAATACTTTCTGAACAGAGGCAATGGGAATGTGGGATAGGTTTGAGGGGCTGAATGGACTATGTATTTCCTATTGGTTGGGCCCTCGTTTTTAAAATGGGAAGCTGACTTGCTTTGAGGTTCATACACTTCTAAATTTCGAGTTTCTTCCATTTAAGATTGAGATAAGGATGCTCTTATCTCCTTTGGGTTGAGCTGTCTGTGGTATTCTCATCCCCAGGAAACAGTGAAGACTGGGCCATACAGTCATAGAGTCCGAGAGATGTGCAGCCCAGAAGCAGACCTTTCGGTCCAACACGCCCATGCTGACCATATATGCTAACTCAATCTGGTCCCACCTGCCATATCCCTCCAAACACCTCCTATTCGTAATCCTATCCAGATGCCTTTTAACTGTTGCAACTGTACCAGCCTCCACAACTTCCTCTGGCAGTTCATTCCTTATCACCCTCTGCACGAAAGAGTTGCCGTTAGGCCTCTTTTATATATGTCCCCTCTCACCCTAAACCTATACCCTCAAGTTATGGACTCAATTACCTTAGGGAAAATACCCTGCCTGTTTACCCTATCCATGCTCCTCATGATTGTTATAAGCCTCTATAAGGTCACCTGTCAAAGACTATCGCTTAATTTAAAGTGCAGTGACTACAGCAATTTTAAACACAACAGCCAAACACAAAATTAATAATGGATATTATTGGTTGTGTGGTTAAAGGGACGCATGTTTGTCAGGGTAATAGGAACTCTCCCCTCTCCTCAGTGTCTGAAGTTCAAAATTGAGCACATGACTGACATTGCAGATGGTTCTATCGTTGCATAAGAAAGACAGCATTTTTGACCGGATAGCAATTCCCCCAAATGTTAGTTTATATTCTGTGCTCATCTTCAAAACCCTCAGGCGTCAGGACCATTGACAGTACGAACTCCACCTGGTCATCTGACAACAAATGGCCCTAATGGAGGATCACTGAGATCAGCAAGAAATCGACAGTCAGCTGCACAGTACAGCAGGAGGCCATGCAACATTTCTGGGCTGTTAAACAGGAACAGGAGGGCCCTGGTCCGCTACCAGGAAATACAGAGTCGAGATAATTACTTATTTTCAGGTTGGAAAGCTGTAACTAGTGGAATTCCTCAGGAATCAACGTGAGGTTAGCAACAGTTTACAATGATTTGGATGAAGGGGCTGAATGGGTTGGAGCTCATACACCAGGATAGTCATTCAACAAGATTTCATGTGGAAGCAGAACGTCTGCAAGGGAATACAGACAAGAGAGGACAGTGAGTAAATCTTCACTAAAAAACAAGGAGTACAATGTGGGTGATGGGAAGTTTCTGTTTGGGAAGAAGCATAAAACGACCGTAAATTATATAACTGGAGGCAGAATGCAGAACTCCGTGGTACAAAGAGATTCGTGTGTCCTGCTACATAAATCACACAAAGTTAGTCTGTACAGGCAGCACGTGATTGGAAAATTAAATGAAATGATACTTTTTCTTGCAAAGAGAATTGATCCTTAAACATCTAAAGGATGTTTTACTGCATCTGTACAGGCCGTTGCTGAGACCACATCTGAGGTACTGTCTATGATTGTAATTCCCCTGAAGTGAAAAAAACAAATTGCTTTTGAAATGTTTCAAAGGTGTTTCTCTTTACTCGTCCTTGCGATGAAGGCATTGAACGATTAAACGTTTAGGCCTGAGAATGAGAAATGTTCTTATTAACCATATAAGGTTTTGAGCTGGTGAAGACCTGATGAATATTTTATCGTCTATGAGACAATAATACTGGGGAGCTATTTTAAGAATAAGATGCATTCATTGAAATGCAGATATTGTGAAGATATTACAAGTTATATTATAAAAGTATACGGGAACGTATAAACACATCTTCAAATCTCGTGGCGCTATTTGTTGCGAAAGAAATGGCTGGGTGTCCAGCATTAACAGTGATGTACCTACACGGAGCAGGGAATGTGCTGGAGTCCTACAGTTCATACACTGTTTAAACAGACTTCATTTGGTCCAGTTTGGGGTCGGATATCGTTATTGCGTGATTCAACTCAGAGAGGGAATAATGCATCCTTCCTGAAAAGGAAAGGCTGTTTCTTCCTCTCTCTCTCTCTCTGTGTTCCTCTTCTCAGCAATGTGGGTGAGCTGAAGACTCCTCATTCATCTATCCCGCTCATGGAGAATTCCTATCGAAGATTCACTGGAATCACCCCACGGCCTGAAGTAAAGGCAATCCAGCTGAATCCACCTGTTCCAGGAAGTGATCCCATTACCAGTAGGTTCTAAGAGCAGAATAGCTATATAAGCTGAATGATATTTGGAACAATCACTTATGACTCCTTTTGCAATAAGTTCAATTAATATTTGGGCACAGTTCTTTCAAGTTAACGCTCTGCGAAGATTATATTTTTCAGTTTGTCATCAAATGTGTGCACGTGTCAGTATTTTTAGAGAGGGAAACATCGGCACACAGATTTGCTATCGTCAAACTGTCATTCATCTTTCCATCCTAGTTTGAGTAATTTTGTTTCAGTCATAGACTTGTTAATTTGAGCCGATTAAAGAATCCTGCCTCACTTGTTTCTAATCCTCACACAGTCTGAGACCTATATTATTGATCATATCACCAACCCGGTTACATTAACATTTGCAAGGAGCAGCGGAAGCGTGGGACTAGGAAAGGGAATAATGCCCTGAACTATAGATCAGTGAATCTGACGTCCTTTGTGGGCACGTTGTTGGAGAGCATTGAGGGGAGAGGATTTACATGTATTTGCAAATGTAACAACTGATGAAGGAGAGTCAACAACGCTTTGTGCATTGGAAATCATTTCGAACAAAGTTGATTGCATTTTGTGAAAAGGTGACAAAGAAGATCGGTGATGGCAGTATGTTAGATGCTGTCCATATAGATTCAGCAAGGCATTCGACAGGATTCCGCATAACAGACAAGTTAGTAAGGTTAGGTCATAAATAGATCCTAGATAAGCTAGCCAAATGACTACAAAATGAGAGTGAGCTAGGAGACACAGGGCGGTAGAAGACTGGTTTTCAGACTGGAGGCCTATGACCAGTGTTGTGCCACAAGGAGACGTGCTGAATCCACTGCTTTTAATTATTTATATAAATGATTTGAATGTGAATATTTGCCTGTTTATTATGTTTACAGATTATATTAAAATTGAAGGTACAGTGGCTGGCAAATTTTACCTCAGAGTACGATGAGACCTTGATCAGATGGGCCAATGGGTCAAGGAGTGGCAGATGGAGTTAAATTTAGATAAATGTGAAGTATTGCATTTTGGTAAGGTACAATAGGGCAGGACATATGCAATTAATGGTGAGGTCCTGGGGAGTGTTGTTGAACAAAAGGGCGAAGGCTCATAGATCCTTGAAAGTGATGTCGCAGGTAGATAGGGTGTTGAAGGAGGGGTTTGGTATGTCTTTATTGATCAGCGCATTGACTATGCGAGCTGGGAGACCGTGTTGCGACTGGGCAGAATGCTGGTGAGGCCAGATTTAGGATACTGTGTTTAATTCAGTTCGTTCTGCTGCAGGTAGGATGTTGTTAAAATTGAGAGTCCGCAGAAAATCTGTATAAGGATATTGCTTGGCATGAAGGGATTAGGCTACAGGGAGAGGCTGGACAGACTGGGGCTTGTTTACTCTGGAGCATTGGAGGCTGAGGTGTAACATTATAGAGGTTTATAAAATCATGAGGAACATGGATAATCTGAATAGCCAGCGTCTTTTTTTCCATGTTAGGGGAATCCAAAGCTATAGGACAAAGGCTTAAGGTGAGAGGAGAACGATAGTAAAGGGTCAATGCTTTCATGGAGGTTGTGGTGTCTGTACGGAATGAGCTCTCAGCAAAAGTGACGGAGGCTGGTACAGTTACAACGTTTAAAAGACATCTGGATATGCATATTAATAGGAAGGATTAAGAGAAATATAGCCTTAATGCTGGCAAATGAACTAGATCAGATTGGGATGGCTGAGTTATATGGACAGGACTCCTTGCTGCATGACACTGTAAGGGAGATGAGGACAAATTCTAAAAGGACCATTTGAGTGGGAATTCTCTTTTCCAGAGGTATGTAGCGCCTCTTTGTTCACATTTATCCAAAGCTGAGTTAAATATTTGACAGAGAAGTGTGTCACAGATGATGGGATACGGAAAGAAAAGTAGGGCTGAGACCATAACCTGATCAGCCACAATCGTAGTGCCTGGTGGAGAAGGTTCATAGTGTCGAACGATCTAACCCTGCTCCTGTTCTGATTTTCCATTCAGACCCTCCAACTTGCTAGATAGGTGCAGTTTGTGGCCACTGACTGCTACAGCTCCCCTAACTCTCTGGAATAGAGAAATCCTGACATTCACCATCCCTTGTTTGAAGAAATCACTGCCTGCTCCTACACGATGACTTATTGATATGAGCAATAGAGGTGAATACAAAGACTCAGCAAAGAACAAATGCCCTTGATATCAAGGCAATATTTAACTGACGGTGACATCAAGGAGCCTGAGCAAAATTGCACTTCATCAGAATCCATTGCAAACTCTCCAGTGTTTGGAATCATCCACAGTACACTGGAACATGTTTGCCATCAGTGGGCACCAATCATCTCAGCCGTGGGACATCTCTGCAAGAAATCCTCAGGGTAGCTACCTCAGCCCAGGCATCCCCATTTTTTTCAGCAGGGAATCCCTGCTTTGAGGATGCAGAACACATCGATCAGAAATGGGGATGTTCACTGAAATTTACACAATATTCAGAAAGCTTCGTCATCTCTGACCTCCTGATGCAGTCTGTGTCCATGTGCAACAGGACTGAGACAACGCTCAAGCCTGTGCTGTTAAACTGTCGGTAACATTCAGGAAACAGCGCTGCAAATTGCCACAGTAAATGCAAGAGTTCACTCACTACCTCAATCTGGCTTCACAGGAATATGGGAAAATCATTCAGCCCATCATAACTACTGGACAAGAAGAGGGACAGCACATTCAGTCTCTCCTGCCGTTAAACAGGAAGACAAGGAGTCTGCTCATGCCCACACATCACTTACACGGGATCAGAAAGTGACCATTTCATACCTGGAGTCACTTGCAAAGGAACAGGAAGAGGCCATTCAGATTCTCAAGTACTAACACAGGATCAAAAAAGTGTCAGAGATGCTTCATCATAATAAACAAATGGAGCAGGAACTGCACTGATGGACCGTTCCATGGTATTCCTCGTGGCTTCTTTATTTGTAGTGCATCCGTGTTCTGTTAGCATGCTTTTCTGTCAGTGGGAATGAAGCCATTTTTTTAACCAGTCTCAAAGGCATCTTCCGTCACAGAGAGAGCAGACCTATGGAAAGCTGGTGGGAAATGGCTAACTGAAGAATGAAGGTATTGTGGCTGCTGACAGAATTATGGACAATGTAACGTTGAGTAGAGGGTCACACGGTAACTGTGCATTACAGTGTTCAGAGTTCATTCGGAGCCTGTACCTCTCTGTTAATCGAAATGAAGTCTATGCACTGGCACATAAACTATTGGGAATCGAGGATCTAATGGAAAGTACGAAATTTCTCACCTTATCACTGGCTGCTTGGGACAAAATGAGTGTCCGTCCATAACCGTCAAGTTTCATCTTCGTATTCTCTCACAGTGCTACAGGTTAACCACATAGTTACCGCTCTCTCTCCTGATGGTACCATCATGCCAGGGTTCAGTCTGGTGAAACTCATTTGCACTGTCTCGGTAACGTGGCGATCATTATTTCTGAAGTAGACTCAGTCTGTACATAACACCCCAAATTCTCTTTTAACAAAACACTACCATTGAGTAAGGTATATTTACTGTGGTACTCAATTATTTTGCATGAAAGACAATATATCATTTCCAGTTATAATTACTTTCTGTCGAACCTGAATTATGTTAGTGACTTATAACCAAGTACATCCAGGTCCTCTTCAACAATTGAACTTCCTAACCTCTCACCATTTAATAAACTCAAAAGAAAATCATTTTATTTGTTGTTCCTATTCAATCATGTTATACCTTGCGAACAGCAATTGCGCAAGCACTGATCCTTCTGATATCCCATAAGCCTTCCACCCAGTGAAAACATGACTCTCTTCATTTTGCCCATTATCCGATTTTTGATCCATTCTGTGTGTTCCACCCCTACCTACCCGTGGACTCTAACATTACCCACTCACCAGCATTCAGCCGTGGCAAAGGTTTTCTGAAAAATCAAATCCTCTACACCCACTGGTTGTCAATTTTCGATATCACAACGGACCATCTCCACAAACTACAGCAGGTTTATAAAGGATCCTTCCCCTTTCCTGAATCTAGGCTGACTCCACCAAATCATATCATTATTTTCCAAACGTCTAGTTGTCACATTCCTTCTAAAGGGTTACAATGTTTTTTTCCCACAGCTGACATCAAGCTATTTAATTTTTTGTTTGCCCTCTCCGTACTGTTTTCAATGTTTAGGTTTACAATAGCTGATTTCCAGTCTGCAGGATCCTTTCCAGAATCTCACCAGCTTTGAAGAATAGTCAGTAGTTCTTCCACTAGCTCTGTTGCCACCTTCTCAATACTCGGGGATGTAGCTCATCAGTTCCAACAACATACCAATATTCAATTCGATTAGGTTTTCAAAGACATAGTCTTCATTAGTTCTAATTTCGTGCAGCCCCTCATTTTCACCAAGGACCCTGTTCCCTAGTGTTTCTGGAAGTGAGTTTCTGCACCTTCTTCTGTGGAGGCAGAACCAATGTATTCCTCTCAGCAGGCAGATGGCTTCTTTCAGGTAGTGGTATATCGGAGGCTTGCACTCCGGAAATGTTACTCACTCCTGCCTGGAAATTGCCAGACTCAATCCAATCCACTCCATTGCGATGGATATGTCACCCACCTCTTGCCTGGAAAGTTCCAGAATCAATCCAATTCACTTCATGGTGAGTGTCAGCACAGTTCTGGTGCGAGATTGAAGGAGGGGACACAGCTCAGTGGCCACCTCATTTTTTAAAGACGCTTGTTTCACATTTTACACTTGGAATGTGTCCAGCTTAGACAAATGTTCCTGGAAATTCCTGCCAGGATCATGCAGTGCCCTGCCCCTCCCTGTACACGGACCTTTCCTTCTGTGTAACCCCGATTCCATGTATTTACCATGGACCCAGAACACTCTGTAAATGCAGTGCTCATATCTCATCCAGAGTGGGTCACCATACCCTTGGGTCTCTCTGAATGGACACAGCAGCTGAAAACGGAAACCCGTGAAAAGCATCCACAGAACATCCCTTTACCTGTAATGACAGCAGCAAGTCAAATTTTCACACACATGGTGCACCAATTCCATGTTGAAAATGTTTCTTTTCTTAGCAGAACAACACAGTTACATCTCTGCACAGCCCTACACTTACAGTTTCCTTCTCCAAAACAATCAGTTGACAATCTAACATTCCGTGTCTTTATATCTCAGCAACTATAAGGGCAGCACCAGTATTGCCGATGGAGTTGATCATCACACTCAGAGATTCTCCAATATTTTCAGACGCTGGGGAATTTTATTTCAGATCTCCATCATCCACAGTTCCTTGGTTTATTTCACCTTTAATTCTGTTGTTTCACGAGGTGTCAGCGTCACTGGCAGCATTTGTCATCCATCACTAATTGCCATTGACTGCGAGACCATTCGTTTAGACAATATGGAGCCAACCTTTTTTTGTCACACTTAGTTTCTTTACCAAAGGCTTTCAGTGAAATAATAAAAGAAACCCTGATGGTTTATGATGCCGTTTGCAAAATGAGGTCTCTTTCCGATTGTTGATATTTGAACTTAAGTTCTATCATTGATTCTGGTAGAATTTGAAATAATGCCTTCAGAGTCATAACACGGCAAGTGACATTATTATTCTGAAATGAGGACCCTATTATGAAATAACTGGAGAGAGAAGAAAATGTTTGTGGTCAAAATATTTGTAACTGGAAGAGTGGTCTGAAAAGAACTGGAGCCGTAAAATCTGAAGTTAACAAGGGGGGAGATGATTGCTTATTCAGCAACAGCACGGAGGCAGAGCTGGAGACTGAGGATATTATAATGGTGGGTGTAGGCAGGGTTGATAACAGAGAGAATATACAGACATAAAACAGTTCAGGGCAAAAGGAAAACTCAAGGGTCTGAACAGTCTTGTTCTTTCTTAGATGTTTATGAGTGAGGATTCAGAAATGGATAGAAATGAAGTGGAATTTGTGACTGAAACTGAAGATAACAGGTTATGTATTTGTTAAATATAAATAACAGAAATAGCAATAACCTTCACCATCGCTAATAGAATTGATAGAGATAGGTTTACCAGCAACAGCAGTAATAGCGAGGATAGGACAGTATCTTGCCTGAATAATCATCAGTACGGCTTGTATCCGCTAATCTAACCGTGCCCAATCCTCATAAATCAAGTATATACCCAAGGATAAACATCTGTCCATTGTTAGAATATTCCAGTCTAATGCTGTAAGATTCTGATCCATTTTTGGAACATTCCAATCTGTTGTTCTAAGATTCTCTTCCTCTCCCTCTCCCTGTAGCTGCTGATCCCAACCATCTTGAGGATGACGCTGCCGCTGATATTAGGGAATAACAGGTTGAAGGAAGCCCCTTACTAATAGAATAGGGAAACCTTCCAATGACACAGTTAGTGTCCATGGCGACTGACATCAATCACAGTCAATGTACAAACAGCTCCAGTTAACCCTTTCACTACAATCCTTACAAGTCACAATAATACTTCGCCTGGTTGGGATGTTGAAATCGCTCACTATCGGGCTTCTAAGCATCATCTCCAATTGTAAAGTTAGAGGTTAGGCAGGCAGATGATACTTTCTATCCACTAGCTCGATGATCCTACTATGTTTTGGCAGGGTCGGAATTGCTGGGCTCCCAAGGCCGGCTGTGTCTGATAACCAGGCCTGCTGCATCCTTTCGTTTTATTTATTTATGTTTAACTTTGACATTTATCATACCATCATCTAACGGTTTAGGTGGGGTTAGGCATTTCTGAGAGGCTCCTACAGTCCCATAAACACCATAGATACTGTCCATTCCTTGTGGCCCTTGCAGCTGCGGCCGGGTACTGTGGAGTGACGATTAACTTCTTACAGAACCAGGATTCTTCGTTTTACCTTTTCCCAGTTATTGCTGGGGTCTGAGCAGGATTGGAAGTATGGAAGTCTCTCCCGGCTGCTGCACTCTGTCTGACATTTCTCTCAGAATTGTCTTTTGATGTTCTTTCCTCCTGCATTGGAGAACTGCATGTGAGGCAATCTGTTTCCTGAATTTGTTTTTTGACAAGTGCGTGTTTACAGGATGTTACCATATTGGAACAGTTATTGCTTAGTAGTTAAACAATCTATTATTCTGTTTTTTGTGTGTGTTTTGTCAACAGTAGTTGAATGAATTGTGCTTTGCTTAATTTTGAACAAGTGAATTGCATCTGAAACACAGCACCTCACATTAATCTTTAAAATAAGTAAATGTTCCGGTCAAGACAACCTTCATCATATATTTTGGGATGTGTCTGCTCAGTTGCATAACAAAAAGGACAGATATTCACGTATTAATTGGCTAATTACTTAATGAACAACATGTTGCAGAAACACAGCATGTTACAGCGGAATGTGCCATGCTGGAGGAGTGATAGATCTATCAGGAATTATATCGGATAGTTAATTCACCTCACAGGTCCAGCTCAGACCGTATAAGCCCAGATGAGATATCTGTTCAACATGGAGCACTGTGCAGACCAGGTTCAGTACAACCCAGCAATCAGTCCAGGATGGAATATAACACAGGTCTCTCCAGTCCACTATCTATCTGTCCAACTCGTGCAGCAGTACAGTACACATCGATGCACTGATTCAGAAACACTGACGAAACGGTCTGTCCAGCATTGGGTGATATGTAGCCCACACCAGTGTTTTGTTCTCTAGACGTGGACAAGGCATCTGTACAGTATGGGCAGCTGTGCCGTGAATGGATCTATAAACCTGGAGCAGTTACCGTCAAAGCAGCTGTTTTCATCACCCCTGTACATTGCTCAGTAACACTGTGTTAGATCACTGCCCAGAGTGAGGAAACTTGCAGTCCATTTTGTAAGTGACAGGATGTGCAGCTCCCATCCATTTACAGCCACATCTGTCCATTGTGCCATGACAGGGGATGCTGTGGGTGTGAACGTCACTGCCAGAGAGAGATGGTGGGGGAATCAGTATAAATATCAACAAACAAAATAATTTTAGGGAAAACAAGGAAGGAAGATTGAGAGACAACTTCATGGAAGATCACAGGTTTCAGAATGCTGAAATGAAGATATTTTGACAGCATCCTGCAACGTGAGCCAGTATTCCAAGGAATGATGAGTGAATGGGATATTGGTGTGAGTTTGGATGATGGAGAGGTTTGGGTGAGCATTTGTTCTTCAGCTTTGTAACTGGCAGTGGTGTCAGCGGAATCTTCAACTCATTGGGCAGAAACTAACAATAATTTATCTCAGTGACATTTTCATTGTGTGTGACTGAGGGATTATTTGTACAAGGCAGAGTTAGTTTCCTGGTGTTAGTTTATCGAACTCACCTCATTAACTACCAACACCACTCCACGATGTACTATCATTCAATACCAGTCTAATTCTCCCACCCTTCATGGCTGGAGGTAAGCACCATCGCTTGCATGCCCCGTGGATATTCTGTGATCCCTGCCACTGGCACCATCTTTAAAAGGCCAATTGGCAAACGGTTGAGATTTCTCAGTTCGGAACTGCCCTGCACAGTGGTGTGAGCTCACCATCCAGCGCAGTGCAGTATCTGCGGTCTGAAGAAATGTCCAACAATACCGGACAAGCATCAATAACCTTCACAATTCTGCCAGGATAAGGGTCACCGTCTTCTCTCTGCTCCCGCACACGCATTGAAATCTGTTATAGCATCTACCCCCGAACAAGGCTCATTCTGCATCACTCTCACTGCTGCATGCAGCACCTTCCCCCCCCCCTCTCTCCACTTTACCCCCACACTATAAACACTGTATATCTGTTATAGCACCTACCCGAACAAGGCCCATGCTCCATCACTCTCACTGCTGCACGCAGCGCCTTTCCTCTTTCTCTCTTTCTTTCTCGCCTTTCCAATACCCTCACACGGTGATAGAATATTCTGGAGAATACCGATTATGGGATGTTCCAGAAAATGTTCCAAGTAATTTCCGTTTTCAGGAAATGCAACAGTATGTAACATAAAAAGGGAAGGAGTAGGGATGTATGTTATTCAAATCACAGCCAATTAAAATCCATCACGAGGCCAATCAACCCTTCAAATGTGTTCAAGCATATAATAAAATTGCGGCTTATTTGATGGTTTTTCTCAGCTCCGTGTTACAGGAACTTTCAGTTATTCAACCCCCCGGGTTCCTGTCACTGACGAGACGACACTCAGGCACTTTTACACCGGTTTTCTTCAACCGCCTGTCCGAGGGATTTTCCCATGGGGCCGGACACTCCAAACAATATATTCCATCAGTTATATTATTTAATGTAATGATAAGCTCATTTTACACAGTCTGACCAAAATCTACAGTTATTTTATGGTTATCGGTAAGCAATAACAATTAGTATTCTGGTCATTTCACTTGTTTCACCTGATTTGATTCAGCCAAAGACAGCTTCCAAACACTTGTCTCTGATAAGATACAATTTCTAGCCGAGAACATTTTTATCCTCAGCCGTTATCTTGACCGTTATCTGAATTGTACCTTTTTCCCTTGTTTTGAAAGTTTCTACTGTCCTTTGTCTATGGCTGTTCCTGTCTGTAACATTTACACTGTCTCCCACTCATTCGGTTGGATGGGGTTGCTTTGTAATGCAGAGGGAGGACACCAGCACAGATTCCATTCCCCACACTGACAGAGGTTACTATGAAGAGGACTCTCCCTCAACCTCACCCCAACAGCTTCGGTGTGCTGACCCTCAGGTTAAACCACCACGAGTGGTCGCTCTGTCATGATACAGCAGCCACATTGGAACACTATTCTATCACTTTTGCATTTTTTTTAATCTACGTTACCGTTTGTTTTGCGTTATGTTCCTGGGTGTTTTGGATCAGTGTCATTTGTACTACTGCAAGCATTTCCCCACACTGCATATTCCTGCCCCATAATCCTTGACTCCATTGTTATCCACGAACCTTCTGTCTGTGCCTCAAAAATATTCAATATCTCTGCCTCCAATGCTCTGCTGGACGAGATGTCCAAAATCTCACAACACTGAGTAAATAATAAATAACCTCATCTGGGGTGTGAGGTTGTTTTTTTTGTCTCCTTACCTGCAAAAGACATCATTACTTTAGAAGCAGTTCAGAGATGCTTTATTTCACATATTCCAGGGATGAAGGACATATATTATAGAGGTTTTAATAGAGTATTTTTGGAATGAGAGGTGATCTTATTGAAATATGCAAGACTTTTAGGAGCATGGATCAAGTAGATAACCACTAGGTGTTTGTCTAGTCCAAACTTGTCATTGTCATAGAATCTCTACAGTGTGGAAGCGGGATATTGTATCTATTAAGTCCACACTGGTCCACTGAACGGCATCCCACCCAGACCTGTCCCTGACCCGTACCATGTAATCCTGCACTTTCCATGACTAAACCGCTTAATCTACACATCCCTGAGTACTATGGGCAACTGGGCACGGTCAAGTAACTCTAACCTGCACATCTTTGGACTGTGGGAGGAAACTGGATCACTGGGAGGAAACATACACAAACACGGGAAAAATTGAAGGTTGCAATTGAACTCAGCTCCTTGGTGGGATGAGGCAGCAGTGCTAACCAGAGATCCGTCATGCTGCTCCGATATTTCTATTAGTTATATGTGGTTGACTAAAAAAATCTGTCTGACCTGTTCCTATCACTGAAACTGACCCAGTTCTGAGACCTTTATCATCGGCCATATCTCCAACCTGGTTACATTTAAATTTGTTGTGAACAGTGGAGAAGTACTACTACAAAAGGTAGTAGTGGCACCCTACAACCACAGTCAGAACCGGAGTGAGGAGAATTCACAAAGTGGGCATTTATTCCAGTGGGAATTCTCTTTCCCAGAAGTTTGGGAGGGCTGAATCTTTATATTATATCGAGGCTGGCTTCGTCTGATTTTCCATAGACAGGTGAATCAGGGATAATGGTGCACGGAGAGAAAAGTGCAGCTGGGTCCACAATGAGATGGACCATGACCTACATTCCTGGCGGAGTAGTGTCGAAGTGCTGATTGGCCCACTCATGTCCCTCAGCCCTGTGTTCTGAGGTTCCGTTCAACCCTTCAGACCTGCTGCACACAGGCAGAATGAGGCCACGCCGATGTTTCGTCTTGTTTCGAAAATGTATTTGTAGAATTTAGGCTGGCTCAACTCCACTTTCCTGTTACCCCCTAGTATCTCTCAACTCGCTTATATGTCCGAAACCAATCCACCCCGTCTGTAAATGCATTAATTGACCCAGTTTCCACAACTCTCTGGGATCAGGAATTCCAGACATTCACTGTCTTCTGAAAGATGAGATTTCTTTACATCCCAGATTGAAATCGATATCCCTTATTCTGTATCAATGTCCCAGAGTGAGACACTCTGCACAGGTGTGGAACCATATTCTCAACAAATACCTTTCAAGCCTCCTCTGTACATTGTCCATTTCAGTAATGTCACGCTTATTCATTTCAAGCACAATGAATAAATGCCTCAACATTTTTGATGTACTCAATAATTCAACCCTTTCATCCCTGAAACCCACCTAATATACCAATCTAGTTACTTTCTGCATCAGCAGGATGACTTTATGTTTCATGCGCAGGAACACTCCAATCCCTTTTTACTGCTGGTTTGTTGGGACTCATCTTCATTCAATAACAGGCTGCCATTTGGTTGTCAATGTCATCCTCAAATTCGGATGTGTATTGCACTCATCTCCCTCCTGCAGGCTCGCAGTATAGATATAAATAACTCAAGCCATTGGACTGATATTGGTGCTAATCCAGTAGATATGTGTGTATCATAAAGATCGATGAATCCTGACTGTCCAATTTCTATGTGATAACCATCCGTCATCCCATGCTAATATATTATCCATCATACTATGAGTTTCTGTCTGGTGGAAGAGCCTTTACTTTGTGATACCTTGTGGAAAATCTCTGGAAATCCTCATGTCTACCAGTTCCCCTTTATCACTTCCGCTTGTTACATTCCCATGGATCTCCAAAAAAAACTTTGCATGATTTTACAAGGCAAAATATAGTTTCCCTTTCACAAAACCATGCTGACTCTGCCTGAACCTTTTCTAGATGCACTGCAATTCCTTCCTTAATAACATACTGTCGCAGATTCCCAGCAATAATGGTTAGACTAAATGGTTCCTGCTTTCTGTCTCGCTCCATCTTTGAAAACAGGCGCTATATCGGAGCTTTACGAGTTTTGCTGGAAAACTTCTGTAATCTAGAGAGTTATGGAATATTTCACACAGTGGCACCGGCCACTCTGTAACATCTTCTTTTAAAGCCAATTATGAATTACTGCTGACCTGCCTATTCTTAGTCTTATCTGTTGTTAAAAACCTTGTGCCTTTTGTTCGAGACAGTTCGAGAATTCTCCTATTTCTATTTTCTTGATGATTTTGAAATCCTTACAGTGCCTTCCCTGTGAGGATTGATGTCAAATACTGGTGTAAATTATCTGCCTGTTCCCTGTAGCCACTTCCCCAGTCACACCCTCCGAATGTTCTCCACATACTTTCATGACTTTCTTTCTACCAAAGGTCACACACTCATCTTCAACTTTTTATATACACACAGAAAACCTTGTGATGCTTGTTTTTATATTTCTTGCCAATTTATTGACATCATATCTTTTCATCCTTTTTCCGTCTATTTCTTGCTTTTTTTCCTCGTTTTCTCGAGTTATACAGTCATATTGCACTCAAACATTTCATCCAACCTGCCCATGCTAACCAGGTTTTCCGAACTAAACTAGTATAATGCGATTGCATTTGGTCCACATGCCTCTAAACGCTTCCCATTCATATGTTTGTACAAATGTATTTTAAATGTTGTCCCTGTAATTGCATCGACCAGCTCCTCTGGCAGCTCATTCCATGCAGAGACCTCCTCTGCGTGCAGAAGTTGTCGTGTTATCCCTGATAAATCTTCCCCTTTTCACCTTAAAGCTATATCCTATGTCGTTGGTATCCCCTATCGTGTGGAAAAGACCTCGGCAATTCACCCTATCCATGCCTCCCATGATTTTATAAACTTCCAGAATGTCACCTCTCAATGTTCTTCATTCCATTTGAAACTAACTTCAAGAATAAACATCCGCTCATAAGCAGTGCAAATTTGAAACAATATTTTAAAAATGACAGGTGAACAACACTCAGCCCAAACTTCATTCTGTGATTTGTTTTTCTCTATGTTACAATACTAAGGCAGGTGCAACTCTTACTAGTGCCAATAAGACGTCAAGAAAATAAATTCCTTTGTCTAAAGGGGATGATGATCTCTACAGTGAAAAGGTTTCTCTAGCCAGAGCTATGTAAGAACGGGACTGGTTATACCACACGGTAAGCGTGCAGTTGCCTTTAGTACAGTGAGATGAAGGCTGAGAATACTGTTTGAAATTTGGATTATTCAGTGCAAAGGGGAAGAGGTGTCTTCAATAAAGTTTACTGCAAGAAGGAATCTTTCCGGAGTGAGATGAATGGAGAGGCCGAACCACATTGAGACCAGAGGCAAAGTGGCAGCAGAAACGGAGCTTGATGCTACTGCAGGGAAGGTAGACATTGATCAAAGAACTTCAGTTGTCGTGGGTCGGGACAATAATGTCAGAGAATGAGCATTGTAATTGGAGAGGGAGTACCTGGAATCAGAAATGGGAGACGCACAGGGAAGAGGATACAGCAGCAATGGGAGGGGTTTTAAGATGTAAGTTAGGAAGCATTCATGAAATTCATGCTTTGTATCTGCTTCTGGTCCCAGAAATAAATGCCCTAAATCTGGGTACACACTAATGCTCGTTAATTTGTGATTGAATAGTATCCTTGACAGACTTTGTGAACCACGGATGGTTCATCTTCTTTCGAATCCTTCTTTTCGAACAGAAACAATTATTTCTGTGCAGTATGGGATATCTGCTTGAATGTCTGCCCATCTATACCCACTGACTTTCCTCTGGGTGTAATTCCACATCATGACTCAGACCAGATGTGAGACAGAAATCATCAATTTAGATGTCTGGTTCTATTCAGCCATTCGAGGGGAACTTCTGCATGTGGCAGAACATATGATCAGCGGAGACTGACTCAATCACACCTCCCAAGTGAAGCAACATTTCAATTGTACTCTTTCAATCCAGTCCCCTATCATTGCTGCTCACAATGCAGTCTCCTTTACACTGGTGAGACCAAACAGAGCGTGCTCTAAGGAACATCCCCACTCTGTCTGGAGGAATAGCCTTGACCTTCTCACTGCTTCCCATTTCAATAACCTTCCTTTCTTTCATGCTGACATTTCAGTCCTGAGCTGCTGCAATGTTCCAATGAAGCACAACCAAAGCTCGAGTATTACCTCACTTTATGCATTGTACGTTACAGCAAGTAGGAGGTAACATTTATTTCCATAACTTCACATTCTGAACCCATTATAGCTGTTCTCCATTTTATATACATTCTGCTTCCTGGTTTCCCTGTGACATTGTCTATATCTTGTTTATATTGCAGTCAGTAGAGAGAAACCATTTCTCCCATTCACACTTTAATATACACACAATTTGCATCTGTTTCTCTTTCACCACAATCAAAAAACCCTCCTCTGAGACATTGCACCTCCACATGCTCTGCTTCCCTCCAACCCTCGTCCACTTTTGTCAAGTGATTAAAACGTCCTTTTCAATTCTGAACAAGAATCAAGCTGGACTTGAAATACTACCTCTGTTTCGCTGTCTCCACAGATGCTGCCAGACCTGCTGAGTTTCTCCAGCAATTTCTGGTTTTGAACAGCTTGAAAAACGTGTATCAAAGCTGCTCAAACCCCTGTCCGACATGGAGCACCATAAACTGGGAAGTGAACAATAACGGAAGGTGCATAAATTCATCGGTTCTGAAATGACTACGATTGGCATCAGTGACACGACAAAGTTCTTAATCAAGACCATGGAGAGAAACAGAGAGAAACAGTTACAATGTTAAAACCGAAATTGGCACGACTGGACGGAAAAGATTCAGATGACTATTAGAAATGGAATCATCACAGTGTCAAAACTGGCCCTTCGGCCCAACAAGTCCACACCCATCCTGTGAAGACTAAACTAAACAGACCCATTCCCCTATCCTATATTTATGCCTGACTAATGGACCTAACCTGCACATTCCTGAGCACTATAGTCAGTTCAGCCAGGCCAATGACCTGCACATTTTTTGAGTGTGGTTGGGAACCGGACCATGCAGAAAAAAAACAGACCATCGCAGATTCCCAGTAATAATAGTTAGGCTAAATTATTCCTGCTTTCTGACTCGCTACATCCTTGAAAACAGGCGCCATATTGGAGCTTCACGAGTTTCCCTGGAACACTTCTGTAATCTAGAGAGTGATGGAATATTTCACACAGTGGCACCTGTCACTCTATAACCACTTCTTTTAAAGCCAATTATAAATTACTGCTGACCTGCCTATTCTTAGTCTTATCTGTTGTTAAAAACCTTGTACCTTTTCTTAGGGACAGTTCGAGAATCCTCCTATTACCATTTTCTTGATGGTTTTGAAATCCTTACAGTGCCTTCCCTGTGAGGATTGATGTCAAATACTGGTCTAAATTAACTGCCTGTTCCCTGTAGACACTTTCCCAGTCACACCCTCCGAATGTTCTTCATATACTTTCCTGACTTTCTTTCCACCATAGGTCACACACTCATCTTCAACTTTTTATATACACACAGAAAAACTTGTGATGCTTGTTTTTATACTTCTTGCCAATTTACATCATATCTTTTCATCCCTTTTCCGTCTATTTCTTGTTTTCCCCCTCACTTTCTGGATTCATACAGTCACATTTGGCACAAACATTTCATCTAACCTGCCCATGCTGACCAGGAATTCCAAACTAAACTAGTCTCATGCGATTGCATTTGGTCCACATGCCTCTAAACGCTTCCCATTCATATGTTTCTCCAAATGTCTTTTAAATATTGTCACAGTACTTGCAGCTACCAGCTCCTCTGGCAGCACATTCCATAAGCACACCTCCTCTGTGTGAAAAAGTTGCCATTTTGTTCCTGTTAAATCTTCCCCTTTTCACCTTAAAGCTGTATCTTATATGGTTAGTCTCGCCTATCGTGTGGAAAGACCTTGGCAATTCACCCTGTCTAATCCTCCCATGATTTTATTAACTTCCATAATGTCACCTATCAATGTTCTCCATTCCATTTGAAACTAACTTCAAGAACAAGCATTCACTAATAAGCAGTGCAAATTTGAAACGATATTTTAAAAATGACAGGTGAACAACACTCAGCCCAAACTTCATACGGTGATTTGTTTGTCTCTATGTTACAATACTAAGGCAGCGTGATACTCTTATGAGTGCCAATAAGACGTCAAGAAAATAAATTCCTTTGCCTAAAGGGGGTGCTGATCTCTACAGAGAAAACGTTTCTCTAGCCAGAGCTATGTAAGAAAGGTAATTGTTATACCACACGGTTAGCGTGCAGTTGTCTTTAGTACAGTGAGATGAAGGCTGAGAATACTTTCTGACATTTGGATTATTCAGTGCAAAGGGGAAGAGGTGTCTTCAATGAAGTTTACTCCAAGAAGGAAACTTTCCGGAGTGAGATGAATGGAGAGGCCGAACCACACTAAGACCAGAGGCAAAGTGGCAGCAGAAACGGAGCTTGATGCTACTGCAGGGAAGGTAGACTTGATCAAAGAACTTCATTTGTCGTGGGTCCGGACCATAATGTCAGAGAATGAGCATTGTAATTGGAGAGGGAGAACCTGGAATCAGAAAGGGGAGACAAGCAGGGAAGAGGATAGAGTAGCAATGGCATGGATTTCAAGGTGTAATTTAGGAAGCACTATTGAAATACATGCCTCGCATCTGCTTCTGGTCCTTGAAATAAATGCCCTAAATCTGAGCACACTCTAATTCTCGTTAATTTGTGATTGAATAGAATCCTTGACAGACTTTATGACCACGGATGGTTCATCTTCTTTCAAATACTTCTTTTCGAACCAAAACAATAATTTCTGAGCAGTATGGGATATCTGCTTGAATGTCTGCCCATCTATACCCACTGACCTTCCTCTGGGTTTAATTCCACATCACGACTCAGACCAGATGTGAGACAGAAATCCTCAATTTAGATGTCTGGTTCTATTCAACCATTCGGGGGGAACTTCTGCATGTGGCAGAACATATGATCAGCGGAGACTGACTCAATCACACCTCCCAACTGAAGCAACAATTCACCTGTAATCTTTAAATCCAGTCTCCTGTCATTGCTGCTCATAATGCAGTCTCTGTTACACTGATGAGACCAAACAGAGACTGCACTGAGGAACATTCACACTCTGTCTGGAGGAATAACCTTGACCTTCTCACGGCTTCCCATTTCAATTACCGTCCTTGCTTTCATGCTAACATTTCGGTCCTGAGTTGCTGCAATGTTCCAGTGAAGCACAACCCAAACTCGAGTAACACCCCACTTTATGGGTTTTACGTTACAGCCCGTAGGAGTTAACATTCATTTCCATAACTTCACAGTCTGAACCCATTATGGCTGTTCTCCATTTTACATACATTCTGCTTCCTGTTTTCCCTCTGACCTTGTCTATATCTTTTTTGTTTTGCACTCAGTAGAGAGAAACCATTTCTCCCATTCACACTTTAATATACACCCAATTGACATCTGTTCATCTTTCACCACAATCAAACGTCCCTCCTCTGTGACATTGCACCTCCACATGCTCTCTTTCCCCTCATCCCTCGTCCACTTTTATCAAGGGATTAACATGTCATTTTCAGTTCTGAACAAGGGTCAAGCTGGACTTGAAATACTGCCTCTGTTTCTCTGTCTACGCAGATGCTACCAGACCTGCTGAGTTTCTCCAGCAATTTCTATTTTTGAACAGCTTGAAAGACGTGTATCAAAGCTACTAAAACGCCCTGTCTAACATGGAGCACCATAAACTGGAAAGTGAAGAATAACACAAGATGTACAAACTCATTGGTTCTGAAATTACATAAGATTGGCATCATTGACAATACAAAGTTCTGAATCGAGGCCATGGAGAGAAACAGAGAGAAACAGTTACAATGTTAAAACCGAAAGTGGCATGACTGGACGGAAAAGATTCAGATGAATATTAGAATTGGAATCGTTACAGTGTGGAAACAGGCCCTTCGACCCAACAAGTCCACACCCATCCTGTGAAGACTAAACCAACCAGACCCATTCCCCTATCATATATTTCCTCCTGACTAATGGACCTAACCTGCACATTCGTGAACACTATAGGCAGTTCCGCAAGGTCAATAACCTGCACATTTTTGGATTGTGGATGGGAACCAGAGCATGCAGAAAAAAAAAACTCACACAGACACAGAGAAAATGTGCAAGACTGGTGCCAGAGGATGGCATCAGACCTGAGTCCCCAGCGCTGTGAGGCAGCATCGCTCACCACTGAGCCACAGTACTGCCTCACGGAAAATATTTAGGGGTTTTCAGAAACATGACAAGTAAGAGGTGTCACATCATGGACAGACACTCAGAGGAATTAGAATATTAAAATGGAAGTGTTATCACATCAGTTACCAGAATAGGTCACGGGGTGACGGGTGAATGGGTCTCGGTGTGAACTGGGGGACAGACAGATGAATTGCATTGCAGATATTGCAGCTCAAACCTGGAAATTCATGTGGTACTGTAGATCACAGCTGGACAGAAGGAAAATTGTATTCACTTACAACCTGTAACGTTTGCCCATTCTAATCTTTCGGTCTGTTATTCCCAATATCGGATCGGTGATTCAATGATGCTATACCAGGATCAGAACCATGTGTACCTAAAACTGATGACAATCCATTTACTGCTATCACATTGACTACAGTACTTACATTCCAAACAGCAGGACTAATATCTGATAGAGAGGGCAACACGATTACAAAGCAAACAGATCAGATCGAAGCTCTGCAGTCCTGCCACATCTAGTCAGAAATGGAGTTGAACCATGGAACAACTGACAAGATAAAATCACCCCACAAATATTATTTGAAAACAATATTCATTTGGATTAGGGCGTCGCTGACGAGGTCAGTATTTATTGCACAGAGGACTGTAAAGAGTCAATGATATTGCTGTGTGTCTGGAGTTACATGTGGGCCAGAGCAGGTATGGATGGCAGCTTCCTTCCCTAAAGGACATCAGTGAACCAAATCGATTTCTCCTACAATCAGCAATTGATTCATGATCATCATTAAACTCTTAATCCCAAACATTTATTGGATTTGAATTCCATCATGTACTGTAACAGGATTCGAACTCAGGTCACCAGAACATTACTGGGGCTAGCAAGGCCAATAACCTGCACATTTTTGGATTGTGGGAGAGAACATATCAGCAGAAACATCACTTGGCTATTGCTTTAACATTCCGTGAAAAAATGGAACCTTCCTGCACATCAGTGTAAAAGACAATGATACAGTGTATACACTATCCTCAGCCAGAAATGTTACTTGGGTGATCCCCACAGAAGCACAGATGCCAGACTTCAAACAATTCGATTTGCTGCACGTGACATGAAGAAACAGCTGAACACAGTAGATACGACAAAGGGAATGGGCCCTGACACCATTCCTGCAATAGAACGAAAGACTTGTGCTGCACAACAAGCCGTGTCTCTGTGGAAGCTGTTTCATTCCAGCTCCAACTCTGACATTTCTCTGGCAACGCGGAAAATTACACAAAAGTGTCCCGACCGTAACAGGAGAATAATTACAATCTGACCAATTACCACCCCCTCAGTCCCATCACAATAATCAAATTGGTGGGAATTCCTTTGACGGAACTGTCGACCAGCACAGAAATAACGTGCACAGTGCTGTGTCCGATAGGCCCCCATGTGGAGACGGTGTTGTGTGAAAATGTAACTGGATTACTAATCCAGACCAGAATAATGCTCTGGCAGCTGGTGGAAGTTAGAAGCAATTAATAAAATATCCTGATCTAAAATCTGGTGCCAGTAATATTGACCTTGAAGCGCATGGCCATGGTCAACATAAATTTCCTTCCCCAGTGTACATTCAGGAAGTGAATCTCCCGTGCTTTCCTGGTCGAGCCAAAAAGTGACTCCAGACACACAAACATGTGCTAAACTCTTCAATGGTCTCTGAAGCGGCCATGCAAGGCCGTTATATCAAACTTCTTCGAGGTCTTAATGGATAAAAATGAGATAACGAGTAAAAAATGAGGTCTGCAGATGCTGGAGATCACAGCTGCAAATGTGTTGCTGGTCAAAGCACAGCAGGCCAGGCAGCATCTCAGGAATAGAGAATTCGACGTTTCGAGCATAAGCCCTTCATCAGGAATCGATGAAGGGCTTATGCTCGAAACGTCGAATTCTCTAAAATGAAATAACACCCGGCACCAGCCTCTGAATCGAAAAAGGGAATAGGAAGCACAGTCCTGTCGACACTGCAGAGCCCTCCTTCCTTACATCTGAGAGGTTATGACAACATTAACAGAGCTTTCCCACAGACCACACAGAAACATCGCGAAACGAGTGGGCCTTTCAACACATTGAGCCTTCCCCAATCTAGGTTTTGACTAAACAACTCTTCAATTAACTATTCCCTAACACTATATACTGTATATCCTTTGAAGTGATCATATATCAGAAAAAATATGAAGTAGGAACTTTGGTCCGTCAATTTTGCTCTCCCATTTAATATAACAATGGCTGATCCTATATCTCCACACCAAACTCCTGCTGCAACTTCACCCCTTTAGTGTCTCAAAATCCTTATTTATATTCAGTGCCTTAGTTTCCACAGTCTTATGTGGGACAGAATTCCCCAGGTTCACCAGACTGCGAGTGGAGACATTTATTCTCATCTCAATTTCGAGTGGCTTGCCTGTACCTGATACTGTGACCCTTGTTTTAGACGTTCCAGCCAGTGGAATTATCATCCCTGCTGACAATCTGTTTCACCCTGTCAGAGTTTTATCTATTTCACTGAGATCTCCACCCATTTTCTTAAACTCCATGGAATACAGGCCCAGTCGCCTCAAGCTCTGCTCCCACAGGAAGCCTGTCATCCCAGAGATCAGTCTGGTCATCCTTCACTGCTCTCCCTCAATGTCAGTTTTGTGCTTTGTCAGATAAGGAGACCAATACGGCACACAAATTGCACAATGTTCGAGATGGGGTCTCACCAAGGCCCTGTGTAGCTGCAGTAAGACACACCTGGGCTCAAATCACCCGGAAATGAAGGTCAACACATCATTTATCTTTCTACCTGCTTTCTGTTGCAGCAGTATTGCTTTCTGTGACTGGTGTACAAGGAGATCGAGATCCTTTTCAATAATACAGCTCCCCACTTGGCGGGTCTATGTACACTGGTCAGTGTTTCAATATCAATCCCAGTATTGATTTCTGGCTTCAGAACTCACTGCCCTGCATGGACCTTGGAGTTTGGTGCTGAAGAAGTCAACAAATGTATACACATAAGTATCTTCATGCAGCAACGTTTTTACATTAATTCCTTTTGAAATGCTAGCCTGTTCGTATATTTTGTCCTACCAAATTGCTCCATGTTACGTCTATCCACATTGTTCTTCATCTGCCACGTATTTTATCATTTCGTCCTCCTGTCTCAATCACCTTGAAACTTTTTTTATATCCTCCTCACCCACTCACAATCTCAGTCAGGTACCATCCGCAGATTTGGAAAGATTACATTTAATACACATGAACAAATGTTTGATCTGTTTTCTGAATAGATGGGGCCCAAACAGCAATTCCTGGATTATCCCGTTAGTCATTGCTTTCTGCTGCAAAATATCTGGAACGGTTTATGCTGATTCACTTTTTCCTGTCAGCTCTCCTATTCTCAACCCATGCCAGTATATTAGATCTCGCTGTTAGACACTGTTATGGGCCAGGACAGACCCCCTCAAATCATTTCAAGGAAGTAGCACAGACCCAACGTTTGCTCGCTGACTTAAGCAAGTGTAAGGCGGATATTCGAGGATTGGTGCAGCTGACCAAGTCGCTTAGTTTTAAACAAAACAGAATGTCTTTGCAAAATTACTGAGTGAGACATAAACACAAGAGGATACAATACAGAATAACTTAACCCAACCGAAAATCCAACAGATTATCCCTACTTAATGAAGGTGTTTCAAGTACTTGATATAACATCCCATGGCAAAACCGAAAGGAAAAAAAAACAAACCCAGTTTCTTACAGGAGAGTTGTCAGAGAGAGGGAGGGACAACATGGACCTGCTTCTCTGGGTCCGGGAGCTTTACAACTGGCTGCCTGCTTTAAGTAAACAGCCAGACTGCGGAAATCAGATCAAACAAACCAAAGCAGAGGAGCTGAATTGGGATAACTGGCCACTCCACTTTCTTAAGAACAGAAGAACTAGTAGCAGGAGGAGGCGGTCTGGTCCTCTGCCATTCAAGAAGATCAAGACTGATCTACTCGTGGACTCTGATCTACTTTCCCGCGCTGTTACCGTATCCCTTATTTACTTTATTATTCAAACAGTATCTACCTTAGTTTTAAATACATTTACTGAATTAGTATCAACTATCTAACTGGGCAGGGAATTCCAGAGATTACAAACCCCAGGGTGAAGAGGTTCCTTCTCAATTCAATCCTAAATCTACTCCCTCTAATGTTGAGGTCATTCCCTCTTGTCCTAGCTTCACCTGCCGGTGGAAGCATCCTGTCTACTTCTATCTTATATACTGACTGCATAATTTTATATGTTTCTATGAGATCATCCTGTCATTCTTCTAAATTCCAATGAATATAGTTCCAATACGCTAAGTCACACCTCATAAGCCAAACCGCTCATGTCTAGAATCACCCGAATAAACCAACTCTGCCCCCCCCCCACCCCAGTGCCAGTATACCCTTCCTGAAGTAAGGAGACCAAAACTGCATGCAGTACTCCTGGTGTGGCCTTACCAGAACCCTGGACAGCTGCAACATAACCTCCCTGCTTATAACCTCAATCCGTTTAGCAATGAAGGGCAACTTTCCATTTGCTTTCCTCAGTAATTGCTGTACCTGCAGACCAACCTTCTGTGATTCATGCACATGGACACGCAGGTCCCTCTGCACACCAGCATGCTGCAATGTTTTACCATTCAAGCAATAATCCTTTTTACTGGCACTCCCAACAAAATGGATCGCATCACATTTATCAATATTGTATTCCATCTGCCAGACCTTTACCCACTCACTCAAAGTATCTGTGTTCATCCACGAAGTCTCACAATCCTCTGCATGCTTTGCTATTAAACGCATCTTCGTGTCATCTGCAAACCTTGACACACTGTACATTCTCTCCAACTCCAAATCATCTTTACAAATTGTGAATAATTGTGGCCCCAACACTGATCCCTGAGGCACACCACTAAGTATTGATTGCCAGCCAGAATATCACTCACTTGCACTCACAATTTGCTTCCTGTTAGTCAAGCAATCTTCTATCTATACTGATACTTTACCCGTAACGTCATGCACCATTTTCTTATGCAGCAGCTTGTTGTGCGGCAACTTGTTGAAGACCTTTTGTAAATCTAGGTACACCATAGCCACTGGGGCCTCGTTGTCCACTTTGCTCGTATTAACTCCATAGATTTCCAAAAGACTTGTTAAACATGACCTGTTCTTCATGAACCCATGCTGCGTCTGCACAATGGGACGATTTCTATTGAAATGCCTTGCTATTTCTTCCTTGATAATACACTCAAGCAGTTTCCCAACTACACAGGAAAAGCTAACTGGTCTATAATTTCCCATATTTTGTTTACCTCCCTTTTTAAACAGTGGTGTCACATGTGCTGTTTTCCAATCTGCTGGGAATGCCCTGGAGTTCAGCAAATTTTATCAAATTGCCACAATTGCATTTACTATTTCTCCCACGATCTCTTCTAGAACCATGGGATGCATTCCATCATGGCCAGGAGACTTGCCTACCCTCAGCTCCGTTAGCTTGCCCAACGCTATCTCTTCCATAATAATGATTGTTTCCAAGGTCCTCACCGACCTCCGCCTCTTCGGCAATTACTAGCATTCTATTAGTGTCCTTCACTATGATGATAGATACAAAACACCTGTGCAATGCCTCGGTCATTTCGTCATATCCTATAACTAAATGACTCTTCCCATCCTCTGAAGCACCAACATTTACTCGAGTCATGTTTTTTTCTTCATTTTATATATTTATGGTATAGACCATCATCTATCTATCTTTATATACTGTACTTGTTTTTTTTTTTGTTTTGTTTTCTCTAGTGTTCTATCATATTTTTCTTTATAATTCATTTTGTGGCTTTCTGTTGGCCTTTATAGGTTTCCCCAAGCTTCTAGGTTTCTGCTGTTCTTGGCCACTTTGCATTCCTTCCCTTTCAATTTGATAGCGTCCCTTATTTTCTTAGACACAATTGACAGATTACCCATTTTCTTAGAGTCTTTCCTTTTGACTGGAATATACTTTTGCCACGGAAATTAAAAATCTCCTTTGAAAATGCTCTACTGCTAGTCAACTCTCCTATCATGAAGTATTTGTTTCGAGGTGACTTTCGCCAACTCCTTCCTCATTGTATTGTAGTCTCCCTTGCTGAAGCACGGGACCCTGGTATTGGATTTTATCTTCACACTTTCCATCTGTATTCTAAATTCAAACATACTGTGATCTCTCCTTCACTATGATGTGAATAATTATTCTTGTCTCATTGTACATCACGAGACCTATGATACCTTGCTCCTCACTATGCGTGCGATTATTTTAGACTTGAAAACATTCCCAAGTAGTCAAACCCAGACTTTCTGGATTCGTTGCTTTTAAGACATCCATGAAAAATAAAACAAGGACAGAATAAACTTGTTAAAGGAGTAGCATTGTCACAAAACTAGACTTGGGACTTCATCAAAAATGTTTCTGATAATCCAAATTCACTGCAACCATTGCTGCGCCATAATTTATTTCTCAATCAGTTTCTCAAATATGATTGGCCTTTAATAAATCGTCAATGACTTTTCCTATGTTCATTACTTTTACATTAATGTAATTTTCAAAGTTCCCTGGTAATTCGTCCTTTCTAATAGACTTTTGTATAGTCCTGATTTTTTTTTGGTGCTAAGCAGACTGTGATTCCCTGCCTCCTTTAGCAATACTGGGGTTACATTTGCTGCTGTCAAATCTGTGATTTCAGTTACACAATCATCAAGCATTTGGAAGAGGATAAACAGGGTATTCATTATTACCTTGGCCACCTCCGTTAGTAATCAACGAGAAGATTAACAGGTCATGGGGATTTCTCAGATTTCAGTCAATATAATTTCTCTAAAACTGTTTATGTACAGATTTGATTCTATTTACTTTTCCTTAGTAGATTGAGATGTGCTTGGAATTTACTTTTTGAAATGCTTTCTTTTGTGTAGGCAGAACTGAAGTGGTTGCTTCATAGTGTTGCCATTTTCCTGTTCTCCGTTCTCTGGTTTCAGCTGCAATGATCTTCTCTAACAGTTTACCTTGGTATACTCTATGTTGAGAAGCTTTTACATTTCACTCTTGTTAATGTACGCTTCATAAACCCATCATTTCCTGTCTTAAGCTGCTCAATGATTGACCTTTAGCAGTCATTCGATCACAGAAGCAGACTCTGTACAGTCAGAAATACAGTACAATCTACATTAGTCCCACTTTTAAACATCAGGCCGGTAGGCGCGAGTGTTATGACACTTCAGGTGCTTGTCCAGGTACCTTTTCACGGCTGTGAGATGACCCACAATAACTTCCCTCAAAAAAGTGTATTCCAGACACCAACATCCTCTGGGTGAAAAACCATCCTGAAATCCTCTCTAAACCTCAAACCCTTCACTTTAAAAGAGTCCTCCTTTGTTCTTGACCCTCTGTCTTCAAGGAACCACTGCTGTCTATCCACCCTGTCCATGCCCTTCATAATCTTACCCTACGGAATCACGTTCCCATCAGTATTCTCTGCTCCAAAGTGAACAAGCCGAGTTTATCCAGCCTCTCTCTAAAGCTGATATGCTCCTCTGTGCCACTTTCAGTGCAATCACATCTTTCCTGTAATGTGAAGCCCTGAACTGCACACAGTATTCCATCTTAGCCTAACCAAATTGCTATATAGCTCTTGTAATCTATGCCTCGATTAGTAAAGGCTATGCCTATTGTTTCCAATTACTTCTTAACTAATCTATTACCCATTCCCGTCACATTCAAGAATGTGTGGAGAAGCATCCTCTGAAATTCCGAGTCTGCTGCCACTTATTGGGTCCTCCTCTGTCTGGTTTCTTCTTCCAAAGTGCATCACCTCATATTTATCAGGATTACATTCCATCTGCCATTGATCTGCCCATCTGACCATTCCATCTGTATCTTCCAGTAACGTTAGATGTTCCTCCTCACTGCCAACCACCCGAGTAATCTATGTGTCAGACACAAACCTAATTATTACACTCTCTCCATGCCCCTTCACATTCACATCTATATCAGTTATGCATACAACAAATAATAAGGGACATAGCACTGACACACAAACAGTCTTCAACAGCCACCTATTTTCCGCAATAGTTTCTCGCCCACTGATCTGCTACTCACTGTTATGAATTTCCCTGGTTAATCTCTACAAACCTTCCCATAAAGGTGTTTTCCAGTCCTCGGCACTTACCTGTGACCAGATTGCATTTCAACATTTGCATCAGTGCCTTTCATCCCTTGTCTCCAACAACAGCCTGAGGTGTAACTGAGCTGGACCTAGGGACGTGTCCACTTTTATTACAGCCAAAACTATCAAGCAAGCCCTGTACACATCTTACATCAATCTTCTCAAGAGCCTCTCAGTCCATCTTCTGGAATTCTGTCCCTACATCCTCTTTCTCCCAAGTAAAACAGACATGAAGCTCTCATATATGAATCTATCAATGCTCACCAGATTCACAAACAGATTCCCGCCTTGATCTCAGGCCAAGTTTTGTCAGGGGAAAATCTTGCTATCTGAGGCATGAATCTGGAGAATGTCCATTCAGTATAGTATGTGGGATCAGTATATTTTATTTAGATCCAGAAGCAAAATTGTATACAATGCTCCAGGTGCAGTCTCAACAGCACTCTGTGTAACTAGTGCAGAATGTTTTTATTGCTGGTCGGAATGAAGTACTGCAGAAGCTGGAATCTGTACTGAAACTAACACATGCTAGACATCACAGTAAGTCAGACAGCATCCGTAAAGAGAGAGCAAGCTAATGCTTTGAATCTAGTTGACTCTTCATCGTCTGTATTCGGATTCTCTTTAAATGAAGGCAAACTTAACTTTTACCTTCCCTGTTTGTATATGTTCCTCCCAATACACTTTGCTTTAATGTTTTCTGCTAGCATATCTTCTGTGTGTGCTGATTAAAATTCCTCCTGAATATCTGACGATATCGCATGCATTGCTTCCCTATGTTTAGGTCTACAAGATATATCTTCAAACAAAACGTTTGTAACTTGTAACTTCCCTTTCATAAATGCAGAATAATTCTCTTGAAGTTTGTTATTACTTTCTCAGTGTCCAATATCACATTCGTTATGATAGATTGCAAAAGATGACTTCCTGTAGATAACAAGTAAACTGGTCTGTAGTTTTCCACTCTCCCGCTTCCCTTCTTAAATCATTGGAATGCATTGATATTCTTTCAAATTGAATACGAATAAATACAGTCATCCACAATACAATCCATCTGTGTATTGCTGCTTTCTCTGAAATTTCAGCATGAAGTACATCTGGTCTGTCAGACTTACCAATCCTCAATCCAGATATGTTGTCATATACTACTAACACGTAACTAGTATGAATGATTTTAGAGTTTAGTTACAAAAATTCTGTGGTATTTCTGGGATATTGTCTGGACCTTTGTCCGTGAAGACAGACATAATGTAACAGTTTCGTCTCCTCTGTACACTACAAAAAAATTATCCTGTCCATACATTCACTGTGCCACATTTGGACTGTTTTAATTTTCCTTTCGAATATGAACATACATTTTTCGCCAATATTTACCAAGAACAAAAACAAAATGCAGCATAGGAACAGACCGTTCGGTCCTTCCAAGCCTGCACCGTCCCAGATCCTCTATCTAAACTTGTCACCTATTTTCGAAGGATCTGTATCCCTCTGCTCCCTACCCATTAATGTATCTGTCTACATACATATTAAATGTCGCTATCGTGACCACGTCTACCACCTCCGCTGGCATTGCGTTTCAGGCATCTGCCAGTCTATGTGTAAAGAACTTTCTTAACATATCTCCCATTAACCCTTCCCATCTCACCTTGAATTCCTGACCACTAGAAATTGAGTACCCCACTTTGGGAATAAGTGTCTTGCTATCCACCCTGTCTATACCTCTCATGATTTTATAGAACTCATTCAGGTCCCCCGAATCTTCCGTCAGTCTAATGAAAATAATCCTAATCTACGAAACCTCTCTTCATGGCCAGTTCCCTCCAATACCAGGCAACATCCTGGTGAAACTCCTCTGTACCCTCTCCAAAGCATCCACATCTTTTTCGTAATGTGGCGATCAGAACTGTATGAACTATTCCAAATGTTGTCGAACCAAAGCCGTACACAGTTTTAACATGACCTGTCATCTCTTGTACACAATAAAATCCAACAGATTCCCTTCTGTGGATGACAAGTTAACTGGTCTATATTTCGCCACTATCCCTTTTCTTCCCTTCTTAAAATGGTGGAATGAGGGAAGCAAAGAATGCTGTATGCCTTCGTGACCACTCTATCAACCTGCCCCTCTAAGGAACAATGGACCTGAATACCCAAATCTCTCTGCACATCAATTTTGCCCAGGGCTTTTTCCATTTACCCTATAGTTCACTCTTGAATTGCATCTTCCGAAATGCATCATCTCACATTTGTCCAGATTGAGCTTCATTTGCCATTTCTCTGCACAACTTTCCAATCTGTCTATTTTCTGATGCATTCTCTGACAGTCCCCTTCACTTTCTGCTACTCCACCAATCTTAGTGCCATCTGCAAACTTATTAATCTGACCACCTTTACCTTCCTTCAGTTCATTTATGCGTATCATAAACAATAATGGTCCCAGCACTAAACCCTGTGAAACAGCACACAGAACAGTTCTTCATTTTGAGAAAATTCCTTCCACAGCTATCCTCTGTCTGATGCTGCTCAGCCTGTTCTCCATCCATTTAGCTTGTAGACCCTGGACCCCTTGCAACTTCACCTTCTTCATCAGCTTACCTCGTCAAAAACCTTACCGAAGTCCAGTATATGACATCTACAGCCCTTTCCTCGCTATCAATTTTCACTTCCATAAAGACATCTATTATGTTTCGAAGATGTGACCCCTCCGGAACAAAACCAGGGAAGGTTTTATTTGGAGTCTGTTTAGAATCAGACAGGTTTTATTTCCAAGGCAGGACTTTATAAAATGCCACGTTGGCTGACTGCCTACTAAATGCATGTTTTTTTAAAAAAAAACAGAATAGAATGCATTTGCAAATACAAATCTGCAAATTCAAATTCACCCCACAGATTTATGTGTGTGCATGTGAGAAATGTGGAGAGTGTGTGCACGGGGGTAGGGGAAGAGTGAGAGAGAGAGCGTGTATGTGTGTGAGAGAAAGAGAAGAGTGTGTGCGTGTGTGTGCACATGTGCTTGCAAGGGTGGCGGGTGTGTGTGTCCTCGGTAAGACACAGAGAGATGTGGCAGATCCCTTTCCCCACACAGACTCACGCTCTGATTTCAGAGCTTCCACACTCTGCAGCCTCTGCTCCATTTGTTGTTCATGTTACAGACCCAGAGACTGTAACTACAGTCCCCATGCTCCATCCTGAGTTGGGTCACAAAATCCTCAGGTCTCCCTGAATGTCTGTGGCAGCTCACTGCACAACCTCCAGCAAACCATCCACAACACCTCCACTAAATTTTGAACAACAGGAGTCAGAAGGTTTTCATAGAGTCATTGAGTCACACAGATGTACAGCATGGAAACAGACGTTTTGTTCCAACCCGTCGTTGCCGACCCGATTTCCCAACCCAACCTAGTCCTACCTGCCAGCACCCAGCCCATATCACTCCAAACCTTTCCTATTCATATAAGGATCCAAATGCCTCTTAAATGTTGCAATTGTACCAGCCTCCACCATACCTCCGGCAGCTCATTCCATACACGTACTACACTATGTGAAAAAGTTGTCCCTTAGGTCTCTTTCCCCTTTCACCCTAAACCTATGCGTTCTATTGCTGGACTCCCCGACCCCAGGGAAAATACTTTGTCTATTTACTCTATTCATGCCGGTCATAATTTTGCAAACCTCTATGAGGTCACCTCTCAGCCTCCGATGCAAGTTCGATGCCTGCCCCTTCACAAAAATACTCGAGGGCTTCCTCGTGTTACTGACCACACGATCAGCTGAGAGTGACAAACACAGGCATTCAGTGGGTAAAAAATGAGGTCTGCAGATGCTGGAGATCACAGTTGAAAATGCGTTGCTGGTTAAAGCACAGCAGGTCAGGCAGCATCCAAGGAATAGGAAATTCGACGTTTCGGGCATAAGCCCTTCATCAGGAATGAATTTTCAACAGGCATTCAGTGGACAGGCACAGCCTAAATTTCAAAGACGTGAGTCAAAACTGCTGAATCCCTCCTGTCCAACATGGATCATTAAACTGTCAGATTTTTTTTCCGTGTGTGGGAGTAGTGCAAGAGCACTGCAGGATTGCATATATAACATGGAACATGGGACACACGGGGAAGTGAACAACAGCCCACACACACCACTTCATTGTTTCTGAGTTTCATAATGTCAGCACTCGATACATTAGGCAGCCAAAACCCAAAGTCACGGAATGTCCAGAGGGACAAAAAATTCACATTAAAGATAGAAACAGATAATTAAGATAGAAATAGTCCATGTTGGTGAAATATGGAGAAAAAGACGGCAGTGGGACTAACTGGGGAGCTCTGCTGACTATGCCAATCTATTGGTTAGTAAAATGAACTACATGCCCAGCATGGCGAGCTGTGCAGACTGTACCAGTGTAATGCTCAATAAGGAGTAAGTGAGGACTGCAGATGCTAGAGATCAGAGCTGAAAATGTGCTGCTGGAAAAGCGCAGCAGGTCAGGCAGCATCCAAGGAGCAGGAGAATCGACGTTTCGGGCATGAGCCCTTCTTCCTGAAGCTGCACTATCTGCCCAGCATGGGGAGCTGTGCAGACCGTGCCAGTGTATTGCTCAGTAAGCTGGACTGTCTGCCCAGCATGGGGAGCTGTGTAGACTATGCCAGTGTATTGCAACCTCAGTATTGACCGGGGATGGGATGTAGTCAGAGGAACGAAATGCAGTCTGTAACCAGAACAGAACATAGTGACGTCAATGCTTTCAATATTTAAGCAGCAAGGGCAGTGATACAATGGATCATGTTTCCCAGTTGAAACTGGACAGGTCAACATAAAGACCCATGAGTAATACTGCCAGAAGCAAGGTGGGAGAGAGTGAAATAACAAGTTCATTGCTGCAGTTAGTAATGGTTTGTAAAGTGAACATCTTGATTTAGAGACTCAGCAGGAACAATAACAGCGAGAATGATAGTAGAATCTATTAAAGGACAGTATTACAGTCAATCATGATTTATAAAATTAATGACTGAACATTGAGACTTACCAGGAACACCAACGAAAGCCAGGATTGGATAATAAAAATATTGAATAATGTAAAGTGCATATTCGATCCGCAACGATAATGACCATCGATCATAATATGTAGAAAGAAGCAAAACATCCCAATATAAATTCCTGTCCATTCTTGAATCATTCCAGCCTAATGTTCTCAGATTGTGAAACGTTGTTTGAACATTCCAGTCTAATGTCCTCAGATCTTGATTCATTGTTGGAACATTCCAGACACTTGTGCTCTCATTCTGATCTCTCCCCACTGCCTCTCTTGAGCTGACGATACCTATTAATGATGTCGGTGATACTCCCTCTCATACTGAGGAAAAGCACAATCAACGGAACCCATTTATCATTAAAAGATGGAACTCCTCCACTGGGATAATGACAATCCATGGAGACTGGCATTAAGCACACTCAACAAGCAAACAGGCTCAGTTAACACCTTCCTTACATAACTTTTCCTATCCCATAAAAGGGAACACTTACTCAGTCTGCGTGGAATAAATGGGCGTTGCTTAGGGATGGTCGATAAATCTTTCAATCTTCTTATTCTTTCTTCTGTGTATGTGGGAGTAGTGCAAGAACACTGCAGGACTGTTTATATTAAATACTGTTAATAAAGGGAGATAGAGATAAATAAACAAACTAGCTGCATAAGGTGACCAGTGGGGACACTTCCATAGACAATAAACCAGTGTCCACTATTTATTGCCCATTGGCGTTGTGCAGTGTTACTCCTTGTGACATCATTCAGAGCATTGAGACTACTGCTCAGGAACAGGAGAAGTTAATTCTGTGCCCATGTGTCTGTCACAGAGGGACAGGAGGAGACCATTCAGCCTCTCGCCCCTGTTACAGAAGTACAGTGGGAATCCATACAGCCTCTCAGGTCCGATGCAGAGGGATAGGAGTAGACCATTCAGCCTCTCGGGTCTATTGCAAATGGAGAGGAGGAGGCCATTCAGCCTATTGAGCCTGTTACAGAGGGACAGGAGGTGGTCATTCAGCCCATTGAGCCTATTATAGAGAGACAGAAGGAGGCCATTCAGCTTCTCGGGTCTGTTGCCGAGGGACAGGAGGAGGTCATTCAGAATATTGAGTCTGTGACAGAGGGACAGGAGTAGGCCATTCTGCTTCTTGAGCCTGTTATTCAGTAACTACCAGTTTTAAAATACTTATGGAGAAGAACCGTCCTGACATAAATGGTAAAGTTCCAAATTGAATCAGGCCAACTTTGAACGCTTTATATTGGCAATTTAAAAGCTGCTTGGGAGAAGCTCGTGGCAGGAAAGTTGGAGGCCTTCACAAATGAGATTACAGAGTCTAGAGAGAGTATGTTCCGGTTCATGAGCAATGCAAGGCTGGTAGGTGTCGGAAATGCTGGATGGTGAGCGGAATTGAGGTTCTGTTCAAGAAAAAAGACGGAAGCATATGATAGGTACAGACAGAAGGGATCGCATTAATCCATCGAGGAGCACCAGGGCTGCAGGCTAATACTAAAGAGGGAAATCAGGAGGTTAAACTGGGGGCATAAGATATCTTTCGAAAATAATGTAAGGGACAATCCAAAGAGATTCTACCAATGCATTGAGGTCAAAAGAGTAACGAGGGAGAAGACAGGGCCCTTTAAAGATCAGCAAAGTGACCTATGTGTGGAACTACAGGAGATTGGTGAGATTTTACATAACTATTTTGGATCAGTATTTACTTTGGAATCTTATGGAAGGTAGAGAACTTGAGGAAATAAATGGTGATATCTTGAAAAATGTCCATATTACTGAAGATGAGGAGCTGGCCATCTTAAATGGCATTAAGGTGCATAACGCCCTCTGACCTTTTATCTGACTCTTGGATAGACACTTGGAAGTTAGTACAATGAAGGGCACATAGGTTAGTCTGATCTTAGAGTAGGAGAAACTGCCGGCACAACATCAACAGCTCAAGGGCCTGTACTGTGCTGCACTGTTTTGTGTCTATGACCTGATCGGGTGTACCCCAGAATCTTATGGGAAGCTAGGGAAGCCATTGTTTGATATCTGGCTGAGATACTTTTATCACGACAGCCACAGGTAAGATTGTGCCATTGTTTAAGAACAGTTGGTAAGGAAAAGTGAGGAAACTATAGACCGCTAGTCCTGATGTCATTGGTGGGTAAGTTGTTGGAGGGAATTCTGAGGGACAGAATTTACTTGTGTTTGGAAAAGTAAATTCTGATTAGTGGTAGTCAACATGACTTTGCATGTTGGAAATCTTGTCTCACAAATTTGATTTAGTTTATTGAAGAAGTGACGAATAAGATTGATGAAGGCACAAAAATAGAACTGTGGAATAAAATATGGACTTTAATAAGGTATTCAAAAAGGTTCCACGTGGTAAACTGTTAAGCATTGTTAGATCGCATGGAATACAGGGAGAGTTGTAGTTAATTCGCTCAAAGTTAAGAGATGAAGGTAATGCTGGTGCAGCATATTTTATTTGGACTGGAGGTTTGTGACCAGCAGTCTGTCACTAGGATCTCATGGGTTTTGTCATTTATGTAAATGATTTGGATGTGAATATTAGTAGGAATGGTTAGTGAGTTTACAGATAACACAAAAATTAGTGAAGTAGTGGATAGTAAAGAAATTAACTCAGAGTAAAACGGAATCCTGATAAGATGTGCCAAAGTGTCGAGTAGTGGCTGATGGAGTTAATGACAGACAAACGGATGGTCTAATATTTTTGTGAGCCAAATTGGATCAGCACTTGTAGGCAAGATCCTGGGAAGTGTTTCCAAACACAGACAGCTAAATAGAAACTATAGAAACCCTGCAGTGTGGAAACAGGCCATTTGGCCCATCGAGTCCACAGTGACCCTTGAGATAACATGCTGACCAACACTTCCATACTTTACTCCAGTAACTCTACATTTCCCTTAGACAATCCACCTAACTTGCAGTTTAATGAGGCTACTGAACCTATCCTGTGCATTTTTAGACTGTGGGAGGAAAACCAAGCATCCGAAGGAATCCCACACAAACACTGGGAGAAATTGCAAACACCGCACAAAGAATCACCAAAAGATGGAATCGAACCCAGGTCATTGGTGGTCTGAGGCAGTAGTTTTGGCCACTTTGCCACCTAACGATCATCGGAGTGAGTGACTGATTCCTCCCACTGTCTCTGGATCTGTCACATCTGTTCAGATGATGTCGAATTCCAGCGTGGTGCCTCTGTCAAGCCCTCCTTTACCTTCTACCCTGGATTCACATTCTAATGGACAGGGCCTTAAGCTGTGACTGACACATTTCCTGCATATCTGCCCTCATCCCTTCCCCTCCTTTCCAGATCAAGTGTTCCATTAATACTGCAGCATGCAAGATAATTGCTGATCTAAAATAAAATGAAGAGCTGTATACAATGGAGATCGGTAAACAATACTTTTCAGATGAAGACTCCCCAGATTTGAAACATTGACTCTGTTGTCTTCTGACAAAGGATTGTGAGAAAGTGACAACTGCAAATGCACTGAATTCTAAAGTGAATTCCTGATAAAAGATTTATGCCTGAAACATCGTCTTTCCTGCTCCACGGATTCTGCCTGACCGGCTGTGCTCTTCGGGGGCCACAACTTTCGACTTTCTTCCTTCAGATGCAACCAAACCCGCTGAGATTTTCCTGCAAATTTTTGTGTATATAATTTCCTGTTTATAACATAAGCAAAGCTTTCCCTGCAGCATTGCCTTCCATGCACATCTCCCCCCAGTGTTTGCTTCTCCTTCTTGGTTCTAAGCTGCAGTCAAACTGTTTCTGTATAAACTGAGCACCGTGGTGAGTTGAATGGTAGATTCAGCGAGATTTTTCTTGATGCCTTTCTCGATGTTACAAAATCTCGCTGCATTTTGTTCGAAAAACGCATGTATATGAAAGGCTGAGAAGGATAAGGGCCACGTGCAGGGATATGGAGTGAATGTAGACCGACATTTTGGTCGGAATGGACCAGTTCTGGCTGAAGGATCTGTCGCCATGCAGTAGGATTGCACGACTGTAAATGAAAGTAGTTTGGGATATAGACGCGGCGGGGGGGGGGGGGGGGGGGGGGGGTGGGGTGGTGGGGGGGGGTGGGGGGGTTTGAGAAACAATGTCATGGAAAGGTATGTTCACTGGTTTCAAAATTCTGAATGAAGACATGTCGATAGCATCTGACAACGTAAGCCAACATTACCAGGAATGATGGGTGAATGGGATATTGGTATGAGCTCAGATGATAGAGAGTTTTGGATGAGGATTTGTTCTGCTGCTTTGTACCTGGGAGTGGGGTCTGCAGAGTCTTTGACTCTGGGCTGAATCTAACACTAATTTCTCTCAGTGTCATTTTCATTGTGTGGCAGAGGGATTGGCTGTATGAGACTGAGCGAGTTTCCTGGTGCTATCTTATCGAACTCACCTCATTAACTATCCAACCCACCGCATGGTGTCATTCAATGCCAGCCTGATTCTTCCACTCATGGTTGGAGGTATTCACCATCGCCGGAAATCCCTGGATATTCCGCGATCCCTGGCATTGATGCCAAAAATAAACGCCAGTGGGCAAATAATTGAGCTTTCTCAGTTCGGAGATGCCCTGCCCAGTTTAGGCCGAGCATGGCAGATGAGACAATAGTTAATAGACAATAGACAATGGGTGCAGGAGTAGGCCATTCGGCCCTTCGAGCCAGGACCAACATTCATTATGATTATGGCTTATCAACCACAATCCGTATCCTGTTCCTGCCAAATCCCCATAACCCTTGATTCCACTACCTTTAAGAGCTCTATCCATCCATTAAGGGCAATTACAACACGGGTTTGTCGACAGGGGGATTGATGTCCTGGAGAATGGGGTAGTAGAGAGGGGGACCATTCTCTTCTCAAAGGGAATCACACCACCAGACCCACCGAGCATGGTCTGAGCTCCCCACCCAGCTCAGTGCAGTATCTGCGGTCTGAAGAAATATCCAGCAATACAGGACAAGCATCAATAACCTTCCCCACTCTGTCAGGATAAGGGTCACTGTATTCTCTCTCTGCTTCCTCACATTCACTGTATATCTGTTATAGCACCTTCCCCTGAACAAGGCTCATGCTCCAGCACCTCCCCCTCCTATCTCTCTCTCTAGCCTTTGTGATACCCCCACTCATTTATAGATTGCTCTGGAGAGTGATGATTATGGAATGTTCCAGATAACGTTCCAAACAATTCCCAGTTTCAGGAGAACGAAAGTGCCCCAGTGTGGAAAGCATGAGGGAAAGGAACAGTGTGTTTCTTAACAATTAAAATTACATGCACACGAAATTTAAATCCATCATGAGCCCATTCCGTCCTTCAAATGTGCTCTACCATTTAATAAGATTGAGAGTGATCTGACTGTCTCCTGAGCTCCATTTTATAGGAACTTTCATGCATTCAGCCCCCGGCTTCCTGTCTCTGACCAGACAACACCCAGGGATTTTTATTCTGGGTTTTTTGAAGTATGTGTTCCTTAGGCATTTCCCACGGGGACGGACTCTCCTACCAATATGTCCCATCAGCTTTGTATTTTCGTGCAATAGTAAGTATGCATCACACAGACCAATCAGAAATATACTGTTATTTAATAGTTGTCGATATCTAAACACAATTATTATTCTGGTTATTTTGCTTGTGTCACCTTATTTCATTCAGCTCAAGATAGCATCTAAACACTTGTTTCCACAATTTCCAGCAGGAAACATTTTTATCCCCAGCTGGTACCTTGACCGTTACCTGAATTGTACCTTTTTCCTTGTTATGAAAGTTTCTCTTGCCCTTTGCCTGAGTGTTTCTGTCTGAAACAGTCACACAGGCTCAGTTGGCTGGACGGCTGGTTTGTGATGCAGAGGGAGGCCAATAGCACAGGTTCAATTCCCCACACTGACAGAGGTCAACATAGAGGGGACGTTTTCTCAACCTCCAGGGCTCAACTCCACTTTCCTGCTAACCCCTCACATCCCTCAACTCGCTGATATGTCAAAATCCAATCCGGCCCATCTGTAAAATCGTTCAGTGACCCAGCCTCCACAACTCTCTGGGTCAGTGACCCAGCCTCCACAACTCTCTGGGTTAGTGAAATTCAGACTTCACGACCTTCTGAAATAAGACATTTCTTTGTATCTCAGTTTGTAATCGATATCCCTTATTCTGTCCCTGAGTTAGAGATTCTGCCCAGGTGTGGAAACACATTCTCAGCATCCACCTTGTAAAGCCCCCTCTGTATCCTTTATGTTTCAGTAATATCACGCTCATTCATTTCAAGCACAAGGAATAATCGCCTCACCATTTTAGATGTATTCAATAATTCAACCCTTTCATCCCAGGAACCTGCGTACTGTATCAACCTAGTTACTTGCTGCAACACCACGCTGACTTTATATTTCATACACAGGAACACTCCAATCCCTTTTAATTGCTCCTTTGTTGGGAGCCTTCTACGTGAAATAACAGCCTGCTTTTTGGTTCGCAGTGTCATCCTCAAACTCAGATGTTTATTGCATTCAGCTCCCACCGTCAGGCTGTCAGAATAGACTGTAAATAACTGATGCTATCGGACTGGTATTTGTGATACGCCAACAGATATGTCTTTATCATTACGATCCAATAATCCGGATTCTCTGATTTCTATGTGTTAACCATCCGTCTTCCCATGCTAATCCATTGCCTGTAACACTATGAGCTCCTGTCTTGTGTAAGACCCTTTATTTTGTGATACCTTGTGGAAAATCTCTGGAAAGCCACATGCCTACCAGTTCCGCTTTATCAAGACCGCTTCTTACATTTTCAGGGCTCCCAGAATAACTTTTCAGTCAAAATATAGTTTCCCATTCACAAAACCATGCTGATTCTGAGTGAAGCTTTTCTAAATGCCCTTCAATTCTTGCCTTAATAATAGACTCTCGCAGATTCCCAGTCATAATGGTTAGGCTAAATGTTTCCTGCTTTCTGTTTCGTTCATTTTTTGAAGACAGGCGCCACATTGGAGGTTCTCCAGTTTCGCTGGAATACTCCTGAAATCCACAGAGTTTTGGAATCTTTCACACAGTATTACCAGGAACTCTGTAACCACTTTTTAAAAATAAAAACAACTGTGAATTACTGCTGACCGGTCTACCCTTATTCTTATCTGTTTGCCAAATAAACTTTGTTCCTTTTGTTACAGTCAGTTCAAAAACTTGCCTCCTATTAAAATGCTTACAGTGCCTTCCCCTGTGAGGAACAATGCAAAGTACTGTAGCAATTGTTGCCTGTTCTCTTTAGTCACTTCCCCAGTCACACCCTCCAAATGACCTCAATATACTTTCCAGTCTTCATTTCTACCCAACTTCACACACTTACATTGAACGTTTTTATATTCACAGAAAATTTTGCGATGCTTGATTTTATATTTCTTGCCAATTTACTTACATAATGTCTTTTGTTCCCCTTTATCCTCGCTTTCTAGATTCATACAGTCACATCACGCAAAACAGGCCCTTTGGTCCAACATGTCCATGCTTAACTAAACTCGTCCCATCTGCTTTCACGTGTCCCATATGCCTCTAAACGTTTCCCATATATATTTGTCCAAATGTATTTTAAATGTTGTAGCTGTGCTTTCATCTACCACTCTTCCTCTTGCAGCTCATTCCATACACACATCTCCCTATATGTGAAAAGGTTGCACCATTGGACCTTTTAAATCTTCTCCCTTTCACCTTAAAACGATGTCGTCTATGTTTGAACCCCTCCCCCCCCCCCCCCCCCCCCCCAGCTCTCCGGGGGAAAATACCTTGGCTCTCCACCCAATCCCTGACTCTCATGATTTTATAACCTTCAATAACGTCACTTTTCAACCTCCTCCACTCCATCTAATACTAACTTCAAGAACAAACATTTCACCGTAAGCATTGCAATTTTGAAACAATATTCAAAATGACAGGTAAACAACACAGACAAAACTTCATACTGTGATTTGTTTTATCTCAAAGTAACAATACTAGGACAGCGTGAAATCCTTACCAGTGCCATTAGAAAGTCAAACACTTGACTTTCTTTGTCGAAAGAGGGTGATGATCCCTACACTGAAAGCGTATATCTGGCCAAATCCAAGTAAGAAGGGGAATTCTTATACCACGCGGTCAGCATGCAGTTGCCTTTCGCAGAGTGAGATGAAGCCTGAGTGTACTTGTTGAAATTTGGATCACAGTGTGAATTCAGTGCGGGTGGGGGTGGGGGGGGGGGCGGGGAGACGTAGGTGTTTGAAATAAGGTTTACTCCAAGAAGGAAACTTTCCGGAATGAGATGTGAGTGGGAGGTGTAAAACAACATGAATGGAGAGGCCGAGTCACAGTGAGACCAAAGGCAAAGTGGCAGCACAAAACACAGCTTGATGCTCGTGCGGGGAAGTTAGACCTGATCAAAAAGCCTCAGATAGGAACCATAATGTGATAGAATGTGCTTTGCATTGGATAGGGGTAACCTGGTATCAGGAAGGGGAGATGAACAGAGAGAGGATGGAGCAGCAATGACAAGGGATTCTGGGGGCAATTCAGGAAGCACAGCTGAAACTCATGCCCAGCATCTGCTCACTATCCCTCTAATATACACCCTAAATCTGGGCACACACTAATGCTCGTTATTTTGCGATTGAATAGTATCCTTGACAGATTTTGTCAACAACGGGCGGTTCATGTTCTTCTGAGTCCTTCTTTTTGAACAGAAACAATAATTCCTGAGCATTATGAGATATCTGCTTGAATGTCTGCTCCTGTATGTCCATTGACCTTCCTCTCGGTCTATTTCCACGTCTCTCTTCAGACCAGATGTGAGTCAGAAATCCTCAATTTAAATATTTGGTTCTTTTCAATCATTCAGGAGGAACTTATGCATGTGGCTGAATACATGATCAGCGGAGGTTGAATCCATTCTCCCAGTTTCTCCATCTCTGTTGTTTCTGTTTGATGATGTCACATTCCAGTGAACTGCCTCTGACGTGACGTCCTTTTTCTTCAAACCAGAAATCCCCTAACTCCGGTGGACAGGTCCTTTAGCTGTCACTCTCCCCTCGTCCACAGTATCGCCCTCAGTCCGTCCCCTCCTTCCCAGAACAATGATATATCTCCCCTTGTCATCACTTCCTACTGCACTAGAATCCACATTCATGGAATCCTCCTCTGCCTCTTCCGTCATCTCCAGCAGGACTACACCATCAAACACATCTTCCCCTCACGTCCACTGTCAGCATTTCACGGGGACCATTCCTGAACACCCTGAACACTTCCCCACTCTCCCCATGGCACCTACTCATGCAATTGTTGAAGGTGCAACTCTTGCCCATTCTTCACTCCTCACTGTCTAAGGCCCCAATCACAACTTCCAGTTGAAGCAGTATGCCACTTGTATTCGTTCAATCCAGTCTCCTGTCATTGTTGCTCACAATGCAGTCTCCCTTACACTTGGGAGACCAAACAGAGACTGTTTTAAGGAACACTTCCACTGTCTGTAGGAATAATCCAGACCTTCCCCTTGCTTCCCATTCCAATAACCTACGTTGTTCTCATGTTGACTTTTCGGTCCTGAGCTGCTGTAATGTTCCAAAGAAGCACAATCCAAGCTTGAGTAACACCTCATTTTACACTTGGATACATTACAGCCTGTAGGAGTTAATATTCAATTCCATAATTATACAACCTGACCCCATTATGGCTGTTCTCCATTTTTCAGACGTTCTGCTTCCTGGTTTCCCTGAGACCTTGTCTGTGACTTGTTTATCTTGCACTCAGTAGAGAGAAACCATTTCTCCCATTTACACTTGAATTTACACCCATTTTACATCTGCTTCTCTTTCACCACAATTAAAAGCTCCTTCCTTTGTGGCATTTCATCTCCACATGCTCTGTTTCCCATCATCCTTCGTCCACTTTTGTCAAGGGATTAAGGAGTTCTTTTCAGTTCTGAATAAGGGTCACGCTGCACTTGAAACAATGTCTCTGTTTTTCTGTCTCCACAGATACTGCTCGATTTTCTGAATATCTTCAGCAATTTCTGGTTTCAAACAGCTTGAAAGACGTGTGTCCAAGCCGCTCAAATGCCCTGTTCAACATGGAGAGTCATACACCGGGGAGTGAACAATAATGCAAGATGTAGAAATTAATTGCTTCTGAAACGACGTAAGTCTGGCATCATTGATGTTTCAGAGTTTTTAATGAAAACCATGGAGAGAAACACATTCAATCTAAACACCGAAGGTGGCACGACTGGAAGGGAAAAGATCCATATGAATGTTAGAATTAGAATCACTACAGTGTGGAAACAGGCTCTTCGGCCCAACAAGTCCACAACGATTCTCTGAAGACTAAACCAACCAGACCCATCCCCATACCCTACACTTACCCCTGACTAATGGACCCAACCTACGCATCCTTGAACACAATGGATAATTGAACAAGGCCAATGCATCTAAACTGCACTACTTTGGACTGTGGATAGAAATAGAAGCCCCTGGAAGAAGCCCATGCAGAATGTGTAAACTCCACGCAGACAGTCTCCGAAGGATGCAATCGAACTTGGGTCCGTAGTGTTGTAAGGCAGTAGCGCTAACCACGGATGCACGGTGCTGTCTGTCAGAATGTGCTTAGCGGTTTTGAGAATCATGACAGCTAAGACGGGTGACATCATGGACAAACGCTCAGAAGAATGAAAATATAAAAATGGAAGTGTTACCACATCGGAAACCAGAGTAGGTCATAGGGTGATCGGTGAAAGGGTCACGGTGTGCACTTGGGGATAGATGGCTGAATTGTAATGCGGAAATTGAAGCTCAAAACTGGGAATTCATGTGGTACTGTCGAACACAGCTGGGCAGAAGGAGAATTGTATTGAATCACAATCTGTAACTTTATGCCCAGGATAATCCCTCAGTCTATCATTCCCATTAATCTGATCGATGTTTCAGAGACCAGTTGGCGAATGTACTAGTGTCAGAACCATGTATACCTAAAACTGATGACAATCCATTAAAAGCTACCGCACTTGGCCACTGTACTTACATACCAAACAGCAGGACTAATATCTGAGAGAGAGGGCGAAATGATTACAAAGTATCCAGATCAGATAGAAGCACTAGTTCCGCTACATGCAGTCGGAAATGGAATTGAACTATGAAACAACTGACGATTAAATAGGACTCCACAAATATTATTTTAAAACAACATTGTTCAATGGGATTAGGGCGTCACCTATTGCCCAGAGGGTAGTTAAGAGTCAACCACATTACTATGGTTCTGGAGCTACATGTGTCCAGAGCAGGTATGGATGGCAGTATCCATTCCTTAAAGACATCAGTGAAGCAGATTGGTTTGTCCTCCAATTGGCAATTGATTCATGATCTCATCATTAAACTCTTAATCACAAACATGTATTGGATTTGAATTCCACCCTCTACTGTAACAGGATTCGAACTCAGATCACCAGAACATTACTGAGGTTATTCGACTGACATCGCAGCAGCTATTGCTGAAGCTGTGGTTCTACCATTCCTCGAAAGAATGGAAGCTTCCTGTACGTTAGTGTAAAAGACAAGGATGCCGTCTCTGCAACATCCTCAGCCAGAGGTGGTGCTTGAATGATGCCCACAGAATCACACATGCCAGTCTTCAACCAATTCGATTCGCTGCACGTGACATGAAGAAACAGCAGAACACATTAGATACGACAAAGGCAATGGGCCCTGACACCATTCTTGCAAAAGGACTGAAGACTTGTGCTGCACAACAAGCCGTGTCTCTGGGGACGCTGTATCATTCAAGTTCCAACTCTGACTTCTCCCTGGCAATGTGGAAAATTTCTCAAATATGACCCATCCCCTAAGAGGGAAATAATTACAAGCTGACGAATTACCACCACCTCAGTCCCATCACGACAATCAAATTAGTGAAAGTTCTTTCTGCCAGAGATGTCAAACAGCAGAGAAATAACCAGCTCACTGTGGTGTCCCATAGGTCCCCATATGGAGATGGTGCTGTTGTGGAAATGTTACTGGATTACTAATCTCGACCAGGTTAATGCTTTGGCAGCTGGTGGAAGTTAGAAGCAATTAATAAAATATCAAGCTGTAAAGTCTGGTGCCAGTAATACTGACATGGAAGCCCATGTTAATTGTCAACATAAATTTTCTTCCACATTGTACTTTTCGGAAGTGAATCTCCCGTGCTTTCTTAGTCTTGCCTAAATGTGCCTTCAGATACACAGCCATATGGTAAACTCATCAGTCGTCTCCGAGACTGCAAGGCCGTTGTATCAAACTGTTTCGAGGTCTTAAAAGATGAACCCGGACAGAACACCGGGCACCACTTCTGCATCGGAAAAGGAAACGGGAAACACAGTCCTGTCGACGCTTCAGAGACCTCCTTCCTAACATCCGAGAGTTTGTAACAACATTTACAGAGCTTTCCCACAGACTGCACAGAAACATCGGGAAAGGGGTAGGTCACCCAAGCCGTTGAGCCTTCTCCATTCTGTTTTTTGGCAAAACAACTCTTTAATTGACTCTTCCCAAACACTGCATACTCTATATCCTTTGAAGTAATTAACTGTCTGCATTAAAAAAATGAAGTACGAACTTCTCTCCGTCAATTTGGTGAAGAAGTCAACAAAAGTATACACATAAGTCTCTTCACAGAGCAACAGATTTACACCAATTCCTACTGAAATGCTAACCACTATTCTTTTTTTTTTCCAACTGATGTGCTCAATGTCACGTTTATCCACATTGTTCTTCATCTGACACGTATTTGTCCATTCCCTGCAATTGACTCAATCACCTTTGAACTTATTTACATCCTCAATACCCACTCACAATCTCAGTTTGGGGCCATCAGCAGATTTGGAATGATTACATACAATGCTCATGGACAAATGTTTGATATGCTTTCTGAATATCTGGGGTCTAAACGTCAATTCCTGCATTATCATGCTAGACATTGATTTCCACTCCAAAATATATAGAACTGTTTATACTGATGCACTTTTTCTTTTAAAATCTCCCATTCTCAACCCATGCCAGAATATTAGATCTAGCTGTTACACACTGTTATGGACCAGACAGACCTCCTCAAATCATTTCAAGGAAGTAGCGAAGACCCAACCTTTGCTCATTGACTTAAGCAGGTTTAAGGTGGATATTCCAGGAGTGATGCAGCGGAATGAAACACAAACAGAAGAGGATAGCAGATAGATTAACGTAACTATCTGAAAAAGCAAGAAATTATCTCTCAACTCCGGATTCAACCCAGTGAAACTCTTCTGCATCCCATCCAATACCAGTACATTCTTTCTCAATTAAGGCGGCTTAACCTTCACACAATACTCCAGGTTTGGCCTCACCAGCACCCTGTACAGCGGGAAAATAACTTGCCTGATTTTAAATTGAATCTCTTCGGCAACGAAAGACAACATACCATTTGCCTTCCTCAGTACTTGCTGAACCTGCAGACCAACCTTGTGTGATCCGTGCACATGGACACCCAGGTCCCTCTGCAGAGCAGCATGCTGCAACATGTCACCATTCAAGTAATAATCCTTTTTACTGGTACTCCGAACAAAATGGATGGATTCACATTTACTGACATTGTATTCCATCTGCCAGACATTTGCCTACTCAGTCAAAGTATCTGTGTTCCCCTTAAAAAGTTTCTCGATCTCTGCACACTTTGCTCTGCCACTCATCTTCGTGTCATCTGCAAACTTTGACACACTACGGATGCTCCCAACTCCACAACATTTATATAAATTGTGAATAATTACAGCCCCAACACTGATCCCTGAAGCACGCCACTAGTCACTGATTGCTAGATATGAATAGCACTCATTTAGATCCACCGTTTGCTTCCTGTTAGTCAACCAATCTTCTATCCATACTAATACTTTACCCATAACGCCATCTTTATCTTCTGCCGCAGTGTATTGTCCAGCACCTTGTCGAAGACCTTTTGGAACCAAGATACACCATATTGGTTGTCTACCTTGCTCATAATGTCTCCATACATTACCAAAATACTTGTTACGCATGACCTGCCCTTCAAGAACCAATGCTGTGTCTGCGCAATGGGCCGGTTTCTGTCAAAATGCCTTGCTATTTTTCCCTTGATAATACACTCATGCATCTTCCCTATTGCACAGATTAAGATAACTGGTTTATAATTCCCCATCTTTTATCTACCAGCCTTATTAAACAGTGGCATCTCATTTGCTGTTTTCCAATCTGCTGGGACTGCCTCAGAGTTCAGCAAATTTTAGAAAATTACCACAAATGCACTTGTTATTTCTCCCCCCAATCTTTTTAGTACCCTGGAATGCATTCCATTTGGGGACTTGTCTGCCTTTAGATTTATTAGCTAACCCAACACTACCTCCTCCGTAATAATGATTATGCGCATGTCCTCATGTCTTCCACTAGGAAGATCGATGCAAAATAACTGCTCAATCCCTCAGTCATTTTATCATATCCTAGAACTGAGTGCTCCTTCTCATCCTCTAAAGGACCAACATTTAAGTTAACCACTCATTTTCATTTTATATATTTAGGGAATCATCTACAATCTCTTTTCAGATTCTGTGCTAGTATTTTTTTTCTTGTGCTTTATCCTACTTTTCTTTATAGCTCTTTTCGTGGCTTTCTGTTTACCTTTAATGTTTTTCCAATCTTCTAGGTTCCTGCTGTTCTTGGCCACTTTGCCTGCCTTCTCTTTAAACTTGGTAGCCTTGCTGATTGTTTCGACACCCGATGCAGATTACCCCTTTTCTTAGAGTTTTTCCTTTTTACTGAATATACTTTTGCTAAGGACTTTGAAAGATTCCTTTGAAAATCCTCCACTGCTCGTCAACTCTCACTGTAAAGTCTGTGTTTTCAGTCGACTTTAGCCAAGTCCGCCCTCATTCTATTGTTGTCTCCCTTGTTTCCACATAGGACCCTGGTATTGGATTTTATCTTCACACTCTCCATCTGTATTTTAAATTCAACCATACTGTAATCATTCCTTCCAAGTTGATTTCTAACTATGAGGTTATTATTTATTCCTGTCTCATTACACAGGACCAGATCTAGCATAGCTTGCTCCTTATTGTACGTGCTTTTATTTTAGAGCAGTCAAACCCAGACATTTCGTATTCACGGCTTTTTCATCCTTCAAAAATAAAACAAGGACAGCATGTCCTTGTTAAAGGAATAGCATTTTCACAACACTAGACTTGGGTCTTCACCAAATAGTTCCTGAAAATCCAAATTCACTGCATCTATTGCTTCGCCATAATTTATTTCCCAGTCGGATTCTCAAATATGATTCACCTTTAATAATTTGGCATTGACTTGATCCATGTTCATTACTTTCAAACTAATTTAATTCTCAAATTTCCCTGGCAAAGCATTCTTTCTAATAGACTCTTGTATTGTCCTGACTGCTTCTTTGGTGCTAAGCAGACTGTAATTCCCTGCTGTCGCCCTGCCTCCTTCAGAAATATTGGGGTTATATTTGCTGCTCTCAAATCTGTCAAAATCATCAGGAATTTGGAAGACAGCAAGCAAAGTATCCATTACTCGCATGGCCATCTCCTTTAGGAATCAGATATATAGATTATCAGGCCATGGGGATTTATCAGATTTCAGTCCAAATATTTGCTCCAAAACTGATTTATTTACTGATTTGATTGCATTTCCTGTTTTTTTCTCAGTCGACCTAGAATTGCTTGGAAGTTTTTAGTTTTTTTCTTGCATGAAAGCAGAACTGAAGTACTTGCTTCATAACCACCAACTCTCTATTTCCTTTGCCTTATTCAATTCCTGCAACTCTCCCTGTATTATCCAGTAACCTGCTTTAGGCACCGCACGTCTGCCTACTTCTCCAGATAGCCTGATCCAGCCAATAGAGCTCTCTAAATCACTGTAACACCCTCTGCCCCTTCTAATCCTCCTCTTTCCCACTGTTTTCCAGGCACAACGGCGATCCTGTAATAGAGCAGTGCGGAATGGGATGTTATAAATCTCAGCTAAGCTTGAGGCCGACCATTACTTGGGAGTCACAATGGGAGAGTACCTGAGAGAGAGCAGCACAGAGTGGGGAGAATATAAATCAGCAGTGAGAATCAAGGCCGACTGGGACTTGGAATTGGAGAAACAGCAGAAAAGGAGGCTCGAAATCAGCACTGAGTCACAGAGGGAGTGACCTGTGTGAGGGAGAAACTTGGAGCAAGAGCTTGACGCTCACACCTGGGAGTTACAGAGGCAGCAAAATGTGAGGAAATAAATCAACACTGAGTATTGAGGCCTGGTCATACTGGGAGTAACAGAGACGGTGACCATGTGAGGGAGCAGAGTGGAGTGGAAGCTGGAGGATTACACGTACCTGGGTGTCACAGAGACGGTGGCCCTGTGTGGTCTTCACAACGAAAATGAAAGTTCATTTGCTGATAATAAACATTACTTGTTGTAACTTGCTGCAAAATGACGTTTTCTTCCATCGAATTAGGACTGAAGGCTCAAATATCAGTAATAAGTGAAAGTCTGAATCAGTATAATAAAGAATCCCAGTCAGCTACAGACCGATAAGGGAATGCATGTGAAACGTATGCCTCTGATGTTAACTTTATACAACATAATTCATTGAGTAAGACTAAACACGTTTCAGCATATGTTGTGGTAGTGCAGGTTGGTGGAACGGGAAACGTTTTCTATAACATTGAGAAGTTATAGCCCCTCCTGGTGTTCGAGATGAACACCTGGTCCTGCAGCTCAGTTAATGACTGGAGATTCTGTGAGACATCTATGATGAGAGTTTGGTGGATAACACTTAAAGGGAGGGGATCACACTGCTGTCATAACGGCCTGTAAGAAGGAAGGGAACGAGTGATCAGTCAAGAGATGCGGTCAGGAAATACAGGATTACCCTGGAGGGGAGGGGGGAGGGGAGGGAGGATCCCTCCCCATTAGTTTCCCAGTTTGGAAGCTGATGAAGATACGGGTTGCTCAGGGAAGTTCACTCAGAGCCATATCTGAGGCACCACAAGCAGCCTGACTGTATAGGAGGATAGGGAAAAGGAAGGAGGGGCAATAGTCACAGAGGAGTCAGGAAATTGAAGACGGTGTCAGCGTTTCTGTGACCGTCAATGTAATTCCCAGATCGTGGTGTTAAGAATGTCACTGTGTTCATCAAGTCTGCTCCACCATTCAATTTTGTCTGATTGGTTTTTCAAGCTCATTTTCCATCTTTCCCTCTTGATCTTATGGCAATCAAGAACTTTTCTATCTTTGTTTTAAATCTACTCAATGACCTTGCATCCATAGCCTTCTGTGTCAATGACTGCCACAGATTCCCCACTCTCTGGGCGAAGCTGTTTCCCCTTATTTTCCATCTAAAAGGTTTTCCCTTTACTCAAAGGCTGTGCCCTTGGTTACTCGTCTCTCCTGTCAATGGAAACATCTTCCCAACGTCCACTCTGTCCAAGCCACTCCTCAGTATTCTGTAAGTTTCAACCAGATCTCCCCTTGTCCTTCTAAACTCCATCATGTATAGTCCCAGAGCCCTGAAACATCCCTCATCTGCTAAGCCTTTCATTCCTGGGATTTTTCTTGTGAACTTCATAAAGACCTGCTCCAGGTCCAATGCTTCCTTCCTGATGGATGGAGCCTAAAGTATAACGTAATCAAAAATTATATAAAGGAAAGCAAAAGACGAAGTGTAGAAGTATTGGTTCAGGGTAGTGTTAGTTAATGAGTCTGAGATTAAGTTGATGCCTTCAAGTTCAGAATGAATTTGGCTGGAGTTTTAGTAAAAAAAAACTATAAGGTTATGCTGTGTGGGACCGCCTGTGGGCTGCCAACTAGTGAAAAGGATACAGAGATGGCAACGTGATAGTGTTGAGAAACTTCCATTATCCAGCTGCAGGTTGGGATACTGACTGTGTCTGGGTAGTGACGGATTGCATGGAGGAGAGCTTACTGCAAGAGTATGTGCCCACCCCAAGGGACCATATACTGTTGAACCTTGGAAAAGAAGTGGGGAAAGTGGATCCAGTATCAGGTGGGAACATTTTCAGGCACGATGATCATTTTATTGTAACGCTCAGGATGATGGGAGAGAATGCTGTGCATTGACTGAGTTTGAGAAAAATCAATCGACTGAGAACTGCCTTCACTGGGGCAAGAATGAATCTGGGAAGGTGTGACCGGAACACCAAGTTGATCAGAAAAAAGAAAGAAATGAAGAATGGGCTCCCTTCAATGGCTTGGGTCTGTTCGAGGGATAGTTCCTCACACAGGAAAGGCAGGGTAAACAAACCCAATGCTCCCTCGATGACAATGGAGCAAAAGGTTAAGGTGAAGAAGACCAACTGAATAGCTGTCAGTAGAGAAGAATATTGTGAACCAGGAGAAATGCTGAAGGTTTAGGGTAGAGATGATACAGCGGAGGAATTTATGAGAAAACGGAAAGCCAACATAAAATTGTCACACCTCTAAGGGAGCGTGTGAAAAGGTGGAGTAAGGCTGATTCAACACTTGAAAGAGGATTTCTACTGAGATGAAGGGGAATGGCTAAGTGTGAGATGAATGCTTCATCACTGTCTTTACCAAAGTGGCTGAACCCACCCAGGTCATGGTGGCAGAGGAGGAAACTCTGTCACTCGAAAGGTACAACATTGATGAGGAATATATTTGTGGCACAGGCAACAAACCGGTTTCACTGTTTTTCCCTCGATATGTGTGACATCAAATCATTCATTCATTCATTCATTCATGGAATAAAAGGGAGTGTATCAATGTGGACACAAAATTGACTGATTGGTAGGAAATCGAGAGGAATGTTCGCTAGATTTTTAATTCAGGCTGGAGATAGATGTTCAGCGAAGTTCCACTGGATTCAGTTTTGGTGACCTCATTCATTGTGATATGTGTGAATGATGTACAAGTGGTGTGCAGGGACACATTCAAAATTTACAGTTGACACAGCACTTAAAGAAATTGTAAACTGTGAGGAAAACGTTGTAGAACTCTAAACGTACATAGCCAACTTGTTAGAAACAGTAGAAAGGTGGTTGATGAAGTTTGGCACAATGAAACATGAGACAATGCAACTTTCTATCAAGAACATTAAAATACAACATAAAATAGGCAGGAATACAGACGCACAGGATTCGCAAACACCATTGAGGTTTGTAGGACATTAAACATTGGCAAATCATACAGTGTTCCTGTCTTTATAAATACTGATAGTTCAAGAGTAA